>NC_092422.1:197964147-198211647 GCF_036169615.1 Heliangelus exortis
GATCACTGAAAGAGTGGTGAAGCATTGGAACAGGCTGCCCAGGGAGGTGGTGGAGTCACCATCTCTGGGTAGATGTGGTGCTTTGGGAGATGATTAAGTGGTTAAGGTGTAGGACTGACAGTTGGACTTGATGATCTTGAAAGGCCTTTACAACCATAATGACTCCATGATTCTATGCTCTGGGTCTAAAAAGCTGCTAGTGAGGCTGCTCCTGTAGCCAGTGGGTTGTAGGGAAGCAGAGGTGGGGACTGGAACACCTTCTCAGAGGATTCTGTTGAGCAAAGGGCAGCCCAGCACTCCTGCAGCCTGAGGGGGGAGAGCAGCCTCATGGTAGGGACATTCTGCTCTGGCAGTACCAAGTGGGTGCACTTCCAGGAAAGTTCACACAAGTTCATCTCTGCTCCACTTAAAGGAGTGTTTTCTCTAAGTTTTTGCCTTTTAATGATGTTTTTGTTGTGTTAAAAGAAGCTGAGGATGTAAAGCATCACTCCTGTTTTAACTGCAGACTTCTGTGGAAGCAATGAATCCAAACAAAGCTGTGTTGTAGGATAAAATATCCAAGCTTCCAGACCCAGAACTGGACCAAGATCCTCCTGCTTCAGGTCTGGATCTGGTGTCACCTGCACACCCTCCAGAAGCCAGCAGCAAAGAGACAGCTCAAGAGAACAGTCACAGTGTCACACGATGTGGATGCTCCTCCACAGCCTCGCACAAGAAACAAACTGCAGAGGCTCTGCATGCTCAGGAGGTGTCATGAGAACTGGAATTCACATGGCAAGGCAAAGGCAATGAGGGAAGGTGAGAAACCCCAGAGCTCCATTGTGAGCAGAAACAACCTCAAGACTCAGATACCACAATTGAGAGGGGGAAAAAAAACAACTGTCACTCCAGGACTTAATTTATCAGTTAGGAATAAGGAGGACCTCTGTTGCAGTTTAAATGACAACAGGCTTGATACGAAAGTTTTCATGCAAGGAAGGTTACTGTCTGTTGAGTGTCCCTACACAGATCTACAGGACACAAGAACAGAAAATATCTGCCTGTGACAGAGGCAGATACCTGGTGGTGGCATTTCTCAGCTGTAGGTGAAAACATTACAAGATCACATTTCATCTCCAGTTTCAGTCAAATGCAAACATAGCATTTTTCACCAATCTCCATCTGCACCTTTGATTCAAAGAGGTGCCACCAGATTGTTTAAAATAAAGGGTTTAAAGCACCTGGATTAACAGATTTTAAGTTGAGCAGGACTTTAACTTCACAAACCACAAGCCACTGGAGATCCATCCAGTGTTTCCCCCATCTAACCACAACTTCTGTCCGAGCCACCACTTTTAGCTGTAACTTTCAGCTACTAAAACGGAAAACAACAGAAAACACAGCACATCTGAATGTTCAGGTTGTTAAACAAGTAACAGTTAATCAAGTTAATCAGTTAATCATGTAACTGTGTACATGTACTTTGAATGCATCATGCCACAGCCAGCAGAGCCTGGCCAAAGTGCAGGCAAAGCAGGAGAGGAGGGAGCTGCCCTTCCCTGGGCACAAGGGGTTTTTCCTCCCAGCAGCAGGCTGAGAAAGCACCATCAGGCACTGCAAATATTCCTCCCCAATTCCTTACTCCTGCTGCTATTTGTCCTGACGTTGTGCTGGGGCCACAGAACCATGAACTGTGATGCTTTCCTCTTCATTCTCCTGCTGTTCCCCTTTCCATTCTGTGTGAGACAGCAAGGATTTGCCTTCCTCTTTTCCACATGCTAAGCTATCGCTCAGGCTTGGGTCTAATTTTAGAGTAACGGTAACTTTTCAAATATATTTTTAAGCACTTAAAATGTACCTGCAGGAAGCAACGGTGAAATTTTTTTCTTTTAATCTCTTTCAAGCATATTTCCCCAGCAATCCCACAGCACTGGCACATGAACAGTGACAACCTGGGCTGTGAGGGCTCAGGAAGGGACCCCAGGCTGCAAACCCCCCTGTCCCCACCAAACCTTGCACTGGTGTTAGAAATACAAAAGAGAAAAGAGCAAGAACAGCACATACTGGAAAGAGAAACCGAGAGTCAGCACGGATGCTCTGGAGGCCCAGATGAACTGGGCAAATGTAAATCATCCTTCTCATCTGCAACACAGATACATCTCCTTCTGAACCACTGGACTTTAAACCTTGGGCAGTGTTACAGGACTTCACTCCTGTTCCCTGCTTTCTGGAAAATCTAGCAGGCTGCAGATAAGATTACTGACTTCCCTTCATTGAAGAGGATCATGGATAAAGACCCAGAAATATTTTGGGGGGATCAAGGTTAAGGGAGGTAGAAGAAAAGGTTACAGAAACTGAGAAGAGGATCAATCATTTTTATTAGGGATCTATTCTGCCAAGTCTCTGAGACAGTAATACTGAATTCCCTGCTTCAAAAATCAGTGGAGCAGTTCCCAGCTGCCTCCAGATGGGATGGAGGGAACAATTGTGTTGCACAGGAGTGGATGAAGAAGAAAGATTCAGCTGCTGAAGGGCTGAATGTCTAAACCCTCAAGGGTTTGGGTTCCCCCCATCCACTTTTGTACCAGGAAAAAAGAATAAATGGGATTGGTAATTATCCAAGGTGCTCAAGACCTAGCCACACAGAAAGGAGCACTTGGTGTCAAGGCCTATTTGCAATATCCCTGGTAGACTCATCCCTAGAGACACAGCAGATAAAGGAGTGCTGCTAATAGCAATGCTGCTCTGCCCAACAAGAGAGCAGATTTACTACAGTGGTTTTTTAACGGGTGGCTGAGAAGTTAAGAATAGCACTTATGCACTGCAGCTTTTGCTGTCTTTGCTAAATACCAAGCACTGCAAATACCATCATTTATTTATTCCTTCTCTTGAAATCTTAGTTGGACATCTGCCCACAGTCCCATCATTTTACTGACAAATCTGAAAGTTCCAGGTTAAAAGTTCAGTACTAAAGTATTGCCAGCCAAGGAAAGACTAGAAGTACTTGGGAAGACAAGGCTTGACTTGGCAGCCAGATGGCCTCTTCTCTCCCCATGCACAGTATCCCTGCAGGTCCTTAAAAGAGATACAGAGCAGTAGGCAAGAGCTGTAAGACCTTTTGGAAAGAGTGTTTCCTCCCTGTGTTTGTATCCTCCTTAGTTCCAGGTTTTACCAGGTTCCCACATCTGTGAGCCCTGGGCCAGGTAGGCACCTCCTTTCAAAGATGGAGAGGAGCACTGTTTCAGAAGGACAGTCTTCAGACTTGAAAAAGTCCCTGAGAAACTGAAGGAGGCCAAAGCCAGAAAACAAAACCACAAGATCTAAAAGATGTTGGGTTCCTGGAGATGGTGCAGTGAGGGATGGCTTCTGAATTGAGAAGCTTTATGGAAGTTGGTGGCATTGTTGTCTTCAGAGGACCAGAAGAGAATGTATTGAAGGGATGGATGGAGCAAAGGCACTGCTAGTTCAAACCTTAAACATTGGACACATCATCATCTGACCTGGACTCAGAGAGGCAGAAACCCCCCCTGCCTCAAAGGTCTGGGGACAAACCTCTCTGCACTTTGCCAAGCTCTCCTGGCCCTGCAGGGATGTGTTATGAGCTCTTCTGCCTCTGCCTGCCAGGTACCTTAAATGTCTCCTGGAACACTTCTGCTGAGTTCAGTGTGGAAAAAAAGGTGTTTTCCAGGCTGGCTGGCTGGCCAGGAGACAGGGATGCCTACCCCCACTGCATGGTGACTGCTGGCTCTTGGGGCTGTCCCCTGGACAGCCTGGTCTGCAACAGCTCCCAGCCTCCCAGAGGAGGAAAAAAAACCCACATTCACAGCATCATTCCTGATCTCAGAGACCAGGTCACAACACCACTGGTCACACGGGAAGGACCCAGAGATCCTTCTCTGTGGGTCTCCCAGGGCAACTGGAGGGAAGGTGGGGTCCCAGGGGGTGATTACCAGGCACCTGTAGACTCACAGGGGTCTGGATGCAATGTGCTCCACCAGGATGGCTCCCACACAGCCTGCAGGTGAGCTCTGAGGGCAAACATAGTGGAGGAGGCACCTCCTACAAATCCAGCCAGCTCTGTCCAGAACTGCAAGCACAAGAGCCAGTTCTTGAACTACCTCAGATTTGGCCAAGTCCAAACCACCAAGGGTCTTCCCCATTCTGAAAGAGGATATTCAGTATTAAATTAACACTTTTCTTTCTGCACTTCCTCAGGGACTGACAAGGAGTTGGTGTCCTGCAAGGAGACTTCACTGGCTCCATCCTCAGCAACTCTCTCCAACCCCAGGTCTCCTATGTCTGGCAAGCCCTTGTGTGCTCACACTTTGGGCAAGCCAAGGGCCCCTCCTTTGATTAACCTCGGGGACTGCACACACTCATTTTTTCAGACTGAGGCTTGGTTAGACCCCTCAAGTACAAAACTACCAGACAAAACATTCTTCCATCCATCACCCTTGGCTTAGCTAAGGTAAAGACAGAGCAGGAAGGACACAGAGCAACTACATTTTTACTCTGCCATTCACCAAAGTAAAATGCTATCCTGCTCATTGTACATTTATTTTCTGCACATTTATT
Source organism: Heliangelus exortis (assembly GCF_036169615.1). Taxonomy (NCBI): domain Eukaryota; kingdom Metazoa; phylum Chordata; class Aves; order Apodiformes; family Trochilidae; genus Heliangelus; species Heliangelus exortis. The sequence continues at coordinate 197,968,702 of NC_092422.1, forward strand.
TTCTCCAAGGACAAGATGGTACAAAAAAGGGATGACAAATCTACAAGCACCAGTCACACTGCTTCACACAGGGTGTATGAAAACTTGTGGCAGAAAGCAAATAATCTGAGAAAAACAGATTGTTCGCTCTCTGTGCTCAGTACTCCAAAGTTCAGATAAAAATGCAGTGGGGTCTTAACAACAGAGAAAAAGCATTGATGGGAAATGGGCAGAGGCCCCTGGCTGAAGCAGTCAGACACCTCAGAGATGCAGAACTGACTCCGCAGGTGTTTTCAGCCAGAGTGCTGCTGACTGATCAGCTTTACAAACCAGGCAGCACCAGAACACTCAGGCCTTTATCTGGAATCAGTGTCCCTTCTAATCTTGCTTTTCCTCATGCCTTTGCACAGAGAACTCTAACCTAAGGCTCCATCTGTACATGGTACAGATGTTTACTTTAAAAAAAGCAAAAAAAACCCAAAACCAGGACTAAAGCAAAATAGCCCAAGGATATTTATTTTGATAGAAGAGCTATTTGTTACGCCGACTTTAAGTTATTCATATTACAATAACTGTCTGCACAGCTTTGTGCAGCCTTTAAATTACATGCCATAAATTACCTCAGTGCAATTTTGCATGGAAACACTCCAAAGACAAATTAAAATATCTTCTTCCTGGCTGTAGAGGTTGCCTCCCCCAGCCTTCCTCCACAGCTTGTCACCACCTCCATCCTGCTATGCCCGCTTGGCCCTTCACACGAGTTGTGCCTAAAGACTTGCCTAAAGGGTTTAATAAAAATGAGCCACTTTTCCCCAAAACCCCAAATGGGTTAAATGCATAGTGAAGTACTTGAGCTGAGTAATTTGTTTTCTTTCAGAGGAACAGAAAGGGGGCAGGTTGGAACCAGAAGTCCATGATAAACTCTGGGTACTTTTTCTTGATGGGAATTGTCAGGGGAGTTATTGCCCGAGCTCCACCTCATGGGAAAGGCAGAGCAGCCCACAAGATGCCTCCAAACACAGGGTCTCAGTTGTGTATCTAAAGAAGCCCAATAGGTGATGAAACAATACAGAGCCAGTGGTGACCACATTATAGCAGGGCTCAGGAGAGTCCTTCTGTAAGGAGTCTGAGGTTCCAGCACCAGCAGCAAGGCCACTTGTATGACAATGACAGTGACTTCCCATGAAGAGCCAAGAGATGAGAGAGCTGCTGCTGCCACCTCCCTCAGGGTGGGCAAGTCCCTTCATAGATAGAAGGGAGTTTTACACTGTAAAGTTCTTTACCCTGAGGGCAATGGAACAATGGCACAGGGTGCCCAGGGAGGTGGTTGAGGCCTCATCCCTGGAGATATTCAAGGTGAGGCTTGAGGAGGCTCTGAGCATCCTGATCTAGGTGAGGGCGTCCATGCTGACTGCAGGGGGGTTGGGCCGGATAACCTTTGGAGGTCCCTTCCAACTCAACTTATTCTGTGATTCTATGAGTTTGAGATGTCTTTCTTTCCTAGTCTAACTCTGTATTCATTACTATTATGGCCAGAAGTGAACAAGCTGAAATAATAAATTAAAAGAGATAGATTTATTTTCTATGATTTGTTTGCTTTGAGTAAGACCATAAGCTCGTTATTTTATGCAAAGGCCCATAAGAATCTCAGGTCCTGAATAGCATCACAAAGAAAGACTGTCCTACTTGTGAGAGAAAACCATCAGAGGGTTTTCCTCACGCTGAACACAAAGGGAGGGGGTACAACCTGCACATAAGCTCCCACCACAGCTAATGAAGGCATGGTGGGCAGCCTGGTGAACATCCTGGTGAAGCACAGCTGAGCTCACATTGACATCCCACATGGCTGAACATGGCAGCTGAGGAGAGCCATGATCTTTTGTTCTGCTGGATGAGCCTGTGAAATGACAGGGCAGAAATTTGCTCCTAATGGGGCACAAGGACACAGAAGGAAAGCTGGAGGACAGAAAAGTCTGTGTGCTCATCCCAGAGGTCGCTTCAAGCAAGAGAAGGCATCAACAGAAGCCACTGGAAGTGGCTGAGCAGCCACATGATGGGACCAAAACCAAGCAGGTTGTGTTTGGGGAAGATCATCCCATTCTGGAGGATTCTCTAGGAAGCAGGCTTCACCAAAAGGTGAGATAATGATCTTGGCTGAGAAATGGGCAGAGCAATTAGGAAAACGTTTAACTAAGAGCACAGGCAAAACGATTCTGAAGAGGGAAGTGCAACAGAGAGCCAGAAGTAATTAAAACCATTTGACAAAGATCGTGAGGAAGATTCTGGGTTTTTTTCTTCTGCTTTGCTCATTGCAAAGTGCTAGGAGGTTGGAGGAGAAGAAAAAGGATGTGGACTGCTTTTACTGGTATTCAGAACTGTGATGTAACTGTTGGGACTGAAATCTATGGACAATGACGCCACTTGGAGTATTAAGGATGCCAGCTTGCTACCAGAATGAGAAAGTGCTGGATGGGGAAGGAGTAGAAGTATTTACATTAAAATCCCATCATCTCTCATCTGGCCAAGCTCCCAGCCCCTCTGCCTAGCAGGACATAAGGTGGGGTCCCATCCCAGCAACAGGGGATTCTCCTAAGGATGGCCCAGGGGGCCGGGTTGTGCAGGAAGAGCTGGGGCTGCCTGTGGTGAGCAGCACAGGCAGGAGCAAGCTGGCTGGTACCCATGCTCTTGAAAGCCTCTTAAAAATGCAGTTGTGACATATAAACCACAAATAGGACAGGAAAACCGGAGAAAATACCTTCAAATCAAAGACTGGAGGAGTTTGGCCTCCCTTTAATTAAAGAAAGGAAGATTGAATGTTGACTTGATTACCATGTATAAATACCCTCATGTGAAGACATACCAGGTACTAAAGCGCTCTTTAATCTAGGAGATAAAGTATAACGACAGCTGGAAGCTGAAGCATAGAAATTTAAATGAGATACGAATTTGAAACAGTGAGTGATTAACCAAATAAGGAAGGAAAGGCACGGTTCTTCTGCTCTGAATCAAGATTGATGACTTTCTGTGAAAACACATTTAAGCTTTGCTTGGTGAACACATACACACACACAGGGCAAAGAGCATCCTGCAAGATCCAGGAGGTCAGGTCAGATGGAACAATAGCTCCATCTGGTCTTAAAACCCAGGAGATTTTGATTTCTGCACAGCCATTTTAGATTGTTCTTCCATGTTCATGAAAGAGATTGTAAAGGAAGCAGTAATTAAGTCTTTTTGCATAAGAATTAGGACTCCAGAAGTGAGATGTCCAAGACTCAAGACTCCCTCAGTCTGTTTTCACATCTCATGGTTTAGCCCTTGGTTCTGAATGGGATCCAAACAACTGTTTGAGTCGGGTATTTTTCCTTCTTCGCCCACTGTATTTAACATGGTCTTTTCAATACTCAAGAGCCTGTTCCTATAAGCCTCTAAACTCTTCTGAAATAACATCTGGGTTCAAAGTGTATCTGAAACTCTGACAGCAACTTCCCAAGCAGCACACTGCCCTCTGCAATACAACACCCTCTGTAAACCTGAGCCAGCTTTAGATGAGTGGAGGGCTTCACTTGCAAAGAAAGATCCCTTAAAAGTCTTGTAAGGTCTTGGGCAAAACCAAAACCAGGTGGAGCTGAGCTGGGTGTCCATGCTCCAGGGTGGGCACTGATGGTGCTTGCAGGCCACCAGCCACTCCTCATCTGAGCAGTTGCTCATCAGGACATGCTGGCAGGTTCACACAGAGTGGCTACACTAGCATATTGAACACCATAAACATCCCTGGGTGCTGTTCAAATGGTTCTTGCCAGAGTTTGGCTGCACCAGTTTTCACCCTCCAGCAGAGGAGCTGGCTCAGGCCATTCCCAAAGGGCAGCTCGGATGCAGTCGCACTACCTGAGAGGATAGGAGTGTTGCAGTACGAACCTCCCTTAGGGCACGGCGCTCCAAGGTCCAACAGGGGTTCCAGCAGAAGTGCACAAATAGTGCCCTCAGTCTGTTGCCTCAGGATTGGTTAGCCTGGCTCGGTACTACTGCTCCAGATTCCACTAACCTCTCTGCTGGCTTGCTCAGGAATGAGCTGAGCCTGTGTTTCAGGCCTCACCTTTTATTGGCCCCCTAATCCTGCGCAGTTAGGGCCCGCCCTAATCAGGCACAGGTGGGCTTAGCACAAGCTCATGCCCACTACCTGGTAATTACTGGCACCTGGTTGCCTCATTGCCTCATTTCACTACATAGGAGAGGTTAACAGTGTGAACAACAGCACCTTGCCACCTGATCCTGGGGCTGAAAAATGGCCTGGACACACAGAGTCCAAGCAGAGAGGCAGCCAGTGTTTGAGAAACAACCTGAGAAACCATCTAACTGAACCAGAAACACAGAAAATTAATCATCAGATTGGAGTCTGCTCATGGGCTGGAAACGTGCCCATGATTCACACATGGAGCCCAACTTTACAATAAATACTAATAAGCTACACTACTTCAAAACAAGAATGAAAAAAGCAGTAACTTCTCTCTCAGAACAAGTCTAGGAGACTGCACAGCTGGGGACATAGGGAGAGGTCCTCCCTCACCACCCCTTCAGCAGCAAAATGTGCTGGAGTCTAATCCTCACTTCTTACAGCCAGGAGCCTACAGGCACCCACCAGTCAGAGACCAGACTTCTTTGGGTTAATTTTGCTCACATACATAGGAGAAAAACTGGACAAAGCCAGAAGTCAAGGTTTTATTTTCTTGACCCACAAAATACTTCTGACTGCTTCATTAAGAGATCCCCAGGCAGCAATCTGCACATGCTGAACTTGTCAGTCCCAGGGCTGATCTCATCCTTCCCAGAGTCCCACTGAAGATGGACCCACAGCTCTCCTACTTCCTGTGGTGCTCCCAGACTTTGTATCTTGCTCCCCACACACCATCTTCTCCCAAGAGCCAGCAGTAACTTCCTGCTCCCAAGACCCAAGCATCAGAAGATGACACACTCCTGGGAAGCTCCCATGCCATCCCTCTGTTCCAGACCTTACATTTCAGACAATGCATCATTTCCTAACCCACCATCAAAAACAACAATTACCCCAAATTCCCCCTGGACACTTTCTCCCCCGCCCCTGCTCTGTCATCCTCCCCTCTCTGGAGAAGCCTGTCTTACCTCCAGTGTCTGGATCGTGAAAGTTGGGGTCCAGTCCCTTCTCCAGCAGTCGGCAGACCTTCTCTGCATTCAGCATCTGCACGTACTCCATGAACTTCTTCAGATTTGCCTGCAGCCAGGACACCCCAGGAAAACATACAACACACAGCATTAACACCCCAGTGTGGAGAAAGAAGCCACCAGAGGAATATCCCCATTCTGGAGACCTAAGGCCACCATCACAAGTGGGGCAGCACCCCCTCTAAGCCAGGCCAGACCAGGGCATGCTGCAAATTTACACAGAACATGTTCCTTCTGTCCCTCTTTTCAAGACTGAGGTCGCTGGGTCACTCCAAGGAAGCCACTAGGGGCTGCCAGCCACCATCCTCACCCCCCTGCCCTGCTAAGAAACCTTGAGGTATGTTGGCACACACAGTGATGGCCAGAACATGTGTGTCACACATGTGTGACAGGACAAGGAGGATGGCCTCACATTGCACCAAGGGAGGCTCCAACTGGATATGAGAAAAAATTTCTTTGCTGAAAGAATGATCAGACCTTGGCCCAGGCAGCCCAGGACAGTGGTGGGGTCACCATACTTGGAGGGGGTCAAAAAAGATGTGGATGTAGCACTTCAGGACATAGTTGAGTTGGTGTTGGGTTGTTGGTTGGACTTGATGATCTTGGAGGTCTTTTCCAACCTTAACGATTCTGTGATTCTATGCTTCTAACCTCCCACAACGGTGTCTGCACTGTCCTGTGTCACAAACTCATTTCCAGGGACTTAAACCCTCTGGAGGAAAGATCAAGCTACTTGAACCCCAAATTGTGCTTTATTCCTGCTGTAATTTCCTGTCTTTGACCAAAGGCCAAATCTTGTTCTCCCAAGGGGACTGAATGCCCAAGAGACTCTTCTTTATGCCAGCCTGGTTGGTTGTGGGTTGTTGGGTTTTTTCCCTTTTCTTCTCTTTTGGCTAGCTACAGTTGATGAATACATTATTTTATCAGAATTCTAGACTCTAGAAATTGCAACTCTGCCAGGCAGGCAACGCTTGGACCAACTACAGCATAAAAATGCCTATCTCAGACACATTTTTAGTCCAGATTTTCAGATCCTTGATTGCAGGCTGGCTGGGTTTTTCTGAGTTTATTTTAATCAAACCATGCAGTAGCCAGCTTTAGGAACAGAGTCTAGAAAGTGTCTAAGACAGCAGAAATTCTGTGCAATTACCCAAGGGCAGTATTTGAGAAAAGCTTTGACCAACTGGCCATGCTGCAGCCATGGGTCAGGCTGAAAATGTCAGCCTTGTCTGAGCAAGGTAGATTTTTCAGCTAGTGAGAAAACTCTATTCTTAACATTTTCACTTAATTTGATATAGAAAAATTGTATCTTTTTATGAAGCAAAATGAATTCTCAAGTGCTTCTCCTCAAATTTCATTTTGAAGGTTTCCAGATGGAAAAAAAGAAAAAAAGTTCTGAAAATACCAAACAGGATGCAGAAACATGTCCATTTTTTTTCAAAGGCCTCCTAAACAAAATTTCACCCCATATTATTTGGGATAATATTCTGATTTTGTCATAATTTAATTTTCTAGGGGAAAAGAGGAGGCAGCAAACTCCAAAACGTGGCACCAACAAGTTCATTGGTGCTACATCTCCGACACACTGAGGAGATCAAGGTAAGAAGTCAGATAGAAAATATTACCAAGATGAAACTTTCCAAGGACAAGACAAATGAATTCACAGCTTCACTGTGAACCTGGCTGAAGATGAGTTCTGTCTCTGTGGCCAGTCTGGAGAAACCAAAGCTAAAACATTTAGCCTCCAGTTTCTAAACCCAGTGCCACAGAACTATGCTGCAGACCAGCCAGGTCACAGAGTTAAAATTCTAAAGCTGTAGTGGTGCAGTCCCCCTGCCATGCTGCTCCAGCCCAGCAGAGCCACCCTGGCCAATTCACATCCCTCAAGAATTCACTAGCCTGGGCTAGAGCAGCCAGGACAGATCCCAAGGAACAGCCCAACAGAGCCCATGAGCACAGGAAAATCACTCAGATGGTAAACCAGGGCTGGAACCATCCAGGCTAGAAATGTCTTCACAGAGCATAAGCAATTCCCGCAGCACCAACACTCTCATCACCAGCACCACAAAAAGGCACCTGGCACCAGCGCTGCCTTTCACGTCGACAAGACACCCCCAGCCCCCTCTGCTCAGTGTTGCTTCTCCCCCAGATCCCCTCTTGCCTCCCAAGAAAGCAAAAGCAAAATCCACCTCCTGCTTCAGCATTACTTCAGCTCCTGCAGCAGTACAGAAACACTGAGGGAATCACAGCTGCCTGCCAGCAACAGTATAGACAGGGCTTGACAACTCCCAGCCGCCTCCGTGATGCCATCCCAAAATGCCTCTTCCCAACCATCACCCAATGGTGCAGATTTAACCCTGTTCCTGCCACTCCACTTCCTCCACACATATCTTCTCCTGGCAGCCATTCAGCAGGTGACACTGACCAAACCCAACAGATGATGCTCCATACAGGGCCCCACTGAACCCTACAAATAGCACGGCCGGTCCCACCAGGAGCCATATCGGTGGTTGTGGAACATGTGGGGGCATCAGCCAAGGAAGGACCCCTCAGCACATGGCCCAGCAGCCCCTGCCCATGGAGGCCCCTGCACCAGCAGCTTTGCTGGGGGCTCCAGGGACAGAGACATCCTTGTGTGCCCCCCAGAAGCACATCCCACCCACAATCCCTGACAGCCGTGTGCTCCTTTGTATTCCCAGTTTTCCAGGTGCTCTGGAACTGAAAATGTTTTCTGCTGGTGGGAAGCTGAGGCAGACTGGTAACCTTTTTTTTTTGCTTAGAAGGGAAATGGAAGAGAAAGGGTATGAGCAAAAGGAGGGTGCAGAGAGAGGCATCCTGGGATCTGCACATTCCTGCTGCAGATGTGGGTTGATCATCACGGTCCTGTGCACCTCACATGGAATTTCCCTCTGGAAAAAATCAATTACTGCCCTGCATTTCCAGATAAAGAACAAAAAAGGTTCATCTATCCAAGGTCTTGGACCAAATCCACAGCAATACTTAAAAAATAAAGTCCATAGATTAAGCCAGTTAATATTTATATGGGAAAATCTTCTTTTTCAATCAACTTGTAGTTCCCTGTCTGCTCTGCAGCATGCTCCAGATGTGCAGTGCCACGTTAAGAGGTAGTTGCAATTCACAAACATGATGCCAGAGGGGCAGGGCAGGACACCAGCACAGGGATTTCTGATCCACCCCGGCCCAGTTCTGTTCCTCCTGTATGGTCCTAGACCTCAGAGAAAAAAAAATGTGCCCACCAAAAACCAAGAATATACATAATGAAAAAGACCGGTCACCAGGAGCGTAATGTTATGGTGTTTCACAAATCCTGTGCCCAGGATTTAGGAAACAATCTTGTTCCACTTACAAACAAACAAAAATTAAGCCATTACAAGGAAAGAAATAAAAAAAAGGGGAAAAATAAAAAGATCACACAGCAGAAAAAGAGTGACCACCAGAACGACCACAGCAACCGGCCTGCGGGCAGCAGCAGCGTGCATGAGCTGAGTGACCCAATGCCTCCCATCATCAGTTGTCAGTTTCCTGTTCTTTACCAAGAGAGGTAGATAATCAGCTCAATTAAGATGTTTTCCAGAATAAAGTTAGAGGAAAATTCATTGTTTCATTCAAGTTCAATATTTCTGTGGCCACAGAGAAACTGCCATATCTATGCATGTGTTCTGGGAGGCTGCTTCTCACAGTGCTGCACCTGTAGCCAGATTTGGGAAAGAACTAAAATTGGATAAGAACAAAGAAGAGAAAATTGCTAATTCAGATCCTGGGCTGTCACTGGCAGTGTGAGCAGCAGCGCCAGGGAGGGGATTGTCCCCTCTCCTCTGGGGAGACCCCCCTGAGGTAAAGCTCTGTCCAGCTCTGGGGTCCCCAGCAGCAGAAGGGCACGGAGCTGCTGGAGCCAGTGCAGAGGAGGCCCTGGAGCTGCTGGGAGGGCTGGAGCAGCTCTGCTCTGGAGCCAGGCGGAGAGGGTTCCCCCAGGAGGGAACACCAGGGCTCTTGTGGAGCTGCTGCCCACCCAGCTGGGACCATGGCCATAGCAGCATCATGCTGAGCAGTGTCAAACCAACAACTTGATCCCAGATTTTAAATTTTCACTTATATAAGATTTTGGTTACACTAAAAGTATCTCCCATCTGAAAACTGCACCTGTTTAACCTGCAGCATGACACAATGCAAACCTCTGTATTTACAAGCATTTATAACAAGGTCTTGGTTAAATGGCCCTTCTGCCAACCACCATGAACTCAAGTGTGAATTTTTTTCAAACAGCAAAACAAACTCAAACTCTATAAACACATCGCAGCCACATCCCTTGCTGGGCACATTTTATCCACTGAAGCACTGGAATTTACATTATTGTATGTCAGTTTTCCAGCCTATGCTGCACAGAAAAGCTTTCCTATCTGATTGTTTTCCATTTATATTTAGCTAGAAACACTGAATATTTTCCTTATTATTTGGACTGATTCACTCAAAGCTGAATGGAGATTTGAGAAGTGAGAAAGTAAGGAAGCTTGTTTTCCTCCCCCAGCCTACGAATAAAATCCTGGTGGGAAAGCAATGAGATTTCATTATTCTAAGAACTTGAGGGATTTAGTGCCAGGTTTTCAAACATATTAAGGTGACTAGACATGAAGAGAGAGAGCAAATGCCAAACTCCCACTGAAATCAAGGGGAGCTAAGCAGATGCCTATAGCGCTTAGGCAATGTTGAAATCTCACTAGATACCTGCTTATTTTCTGGCACTTAAATAGCTCTGAGAATCTGTGATGAGAACCACTCATTCAGACCAAATCTCCCTTTATTTTAAAGATCACTCAGCTTTAAATACAAAAGGTATGTACCAATAAATTTGCCTTTTGTCTTCTGTGTCCAGTACATTCAAACAACATCTAATTTAATGATAAAGACACAATTTAAAATGTTGGTTTGCTTCAATTTTAATTGAGTTTCAGCTTCCATACAAAACTTGATGCAAATGCAATTAATTAATTAAATAAAAAAGCTGTAAAGCCGTGGAACCCATTTCCTATATCCAAAAATTAAAATCTAAATGTATTTCTACAAAGCTATCTCACTGCTTAAACAAACACTCTATAAGGGATCTTCCTGGAGCGGAAGCACAGTATTTAGTGTGAAGAGTATGGTGAATTGCACATTGATCTGTTTGAAAGGCTGTAGCAACCCAAGCAAAGCAAGACCCAACAAAAACTCATCCAAATAAAATTGAAGCTCAGAGTAAGACTCTGCCTGGCTTTTTTTAAGCAGTGTTTCAAGCCTCTCCTGTCCCAGGTGCCCTTGCACCACAGCAGCAGTTGGCACGACAGAGGCAGGGTCAGGCTGAGGGGCTGCGGGCAGGTGGGACCCCCTGATCCCCCTTGGGGACCAACAAGATCTGTAAGGAAATGGTGACAGAGCTGAGCTCACATCTCTGCACCTCCTCCTTGCAACTGGAACCCCATGGGGAAGCACTCCCTGTCTTTGGAATCTCCTTCCTTGTGGGTAGGGCAGCACTGCTGCACAAGGAGGAGGAGGATCCTCATCAGGACAGACAGCAACCAAAGCCTGTGTCTGCCCTTGGCCTTTGGGTACTGCCCCAACCCCATCACCAGCGCTTCTGCTGGGTCCATGTATGGTGACCCAAAGCACCCGGCTCAGCAGATGACTCCTGAGCAACTCGGAGGCTCTGGTTCACAGAGTGTGAAGGAGATTGGTGCTGGCAAAGTGCCTGGGGCCGGGACACAGCTCCAGCACCCAGCTGGCAGCTGCCACGCCACAGTCCATCATCCTCTGCGAGCACCAACACACAGGGAAAAAATCAACACCCTCCAGAAAAGAAAAGCTTATTGAGAGGAAACTGGTGTGAGGCAACAAGCTTCTCTCTCTTGAATCGCAATGAAAGAAAATAAATGAGATATTCTTCTCACAGGGAAATTATTCTGTCAGTCGCTATTCAGGGTGGGCTGGGTGCTGGGGGAAGCCAACCACAGGCCCCAGCTCGGGTGCTCTGCAGGAGCCCTTCATGACAGGAACTTGTTGATCTTTCCAGCAATTTCAGCACTGAGGAAAGGCAAATCTTTTCTTAAGGGTCAAGTTTAGTCCAAACGGCAGCTGGAATTAAGACAAGCCACCTGCTTCCCAGAGTGTGGCAGCTGTGGTGGGGTCACGGGTCCTGGAAGAGGCTGGAGAAGCCCAAGCTCATCCCTGCCTGACACGCTCTCACACAGGCAGCAGCAAACTGCCACCTCGCTGACTCCCACAGAAACACCAAATAACCTATCCCACCACACACCACCAGCACATCTAGCCACAGGCTGCTGGGTGGGCCAAACCCCCAGCACCAGCAGAACACAGCCCCAGGTGTGGAAAGAAGAGGAGGGAGAGGGGGGAGAGGGGAGGTGAAGAGAGGGGGGAGAGGGGAGAGAGGGAAGAGAAGAGAGAAGAGAGAAGAGAGAAGAGAGAAGAGAGAAGAGAGAAGAGCAGGGCAGTCCCCACTGCCCTCCTGGCAGCATCTATGACTCCACTGGGATCTGTCTGGCAGCAGAAGTCACAACTCTTGCTCTCCCAAGGTTCAGAGCCCTGTTCCCTGGCAATCTCCTCCTGGCAGAGCCTCCCTGGTGAGGACCCCTGCTCTGCATGGGATGTGGCCAGGATGCCTGGGCTTTCATGAGGAGACAGCACGTCCTGTTGGTAGCTGGTATGAGGCTGTGGTTTGGGTTTGTGCTGGAAACAGTGATGACAACACAAGTATGTGTCCAGCACCACGGGCTCTCCTGCTCCTCACAGTGCCCCACAGCAGGCTAGGGGGGCACCAGGAATGGGAGGGCGCACAGCCAGGACAGCTGATCCCACTGACCCAGGGATGTCCCAGAGCACAGGACATGGTGCTTGGCAAAACCTGGGGAAGGAGGGGCATTGGGAGTGATGGCATTTGTCTTCCCCAGTCACCCTCATGTGTGATGCAGCCCTGTTGTCCGGAGGAAGCAGTGGATTAATTCCTGATTTTGCTTTACCTGTTAAACTGCTTTTATCTCCACAACTTCGTCACTTTTACCCTTCTGCTTCTCTACAAAGACACACTGAAATGGGGGTGCGCTGTTACCAGAGGAGTTTGGTGGGCCAGATGGTCTGTGGTCACCCAGGGCAGCCTCCACATGCTCTCAGACATCAGATCCTGCTGTCCTGCCCCTCATTCATTAGTTTGTTTGGGCAGAGAAGGAGATGCCAGGGAAAAGTGAGTGGTCTCCTGCAGTAGGACAGGCCTGGCTTCCACCCAGCTTTGATATGCCAGCTGATGAGGTGCAATGTTTCTTGCTGCAGAGGTGGCCTTGGATACAAATGGCACTGATGGCAGTGGGAAACAGCAAGACACCACCCTATTCTCCATATTCAGTCTTGAATCTTTGCCCTTGATCACCTTCAGCCACTACTGAAACAAAATCTCCTCTGTTCCAGGTGATCACATGCCCTGCATCCTGAAAGTGGGTGCAGCCTTTGGCAGTGCATGCCATGCTGGCACACACATCCAGCTCCAGTGGCCCCATCTCCTCCTGAGATCCTTCACAGCTTACATTGGCTTTCTACTGCCTTCTCCTGGCATCACCATAGTCATGGATGCCTTCACCCAGATGTCTCTTGGGTCTAGATGTCCCCCACGTCCCGCTGCTCCCAGAACCGTGCCACCATCCCCTCCTCCTACAACCACCCTCTGGTGCACTAGCTCCAACAGGAAAAGTGGTGACAATCACACTGTGGACCTGTCACCTGTGTTGTCCACCAAACTGATGCTTCTTCACTACTCCCTCACCTTCAGCCTGCCTGCAGCCTGTCCTCCAGCCCCGTGCTGGGGCTGCTGTTCCTCTGCAGATGGAGTCTGAAGCAGCAGAGAATCCCCATCCACAGCAGCACTGCAGTCACCTACAAGAGTGATAGCATATGTGCTCCTAATAATTACTTTAAATGTATTTTAAGTATGTTGATTCTTTCCCCTTCAAGGTGGTAATATCCCAAGCCTCCTGGAAGTACAACATCCTCTGTGGACATTTTGGTGAATGCCAATATTCTGCACAGATTTCTGGTTTTAAGCTCAATGGGATTGCCCTTTTCTAACATGCATTTCTTTGCACTCCCATTTCTAAATGGTCTGCTATTATTCAGTGAGAAAAATATTCAGCAGAAATGTAAGTGCTTGCAGGTCCCATGAGGTGCAAGGGACTGAGGCTGATTGACTGATTTTACCAAGTCGTTTTGTTATTGCTAGCAGTACAAGAAATCCCCACTTAGAACAAGTCCACTGGCACTCAAAATAAGTTATTTTTGCTTTTCTTGTTTCTTTTAATGGCAGTCAAGACTCGTGTTTCAAGGTCATTAAAAGATCCAACTAGTGTATTCTGCCACTAAAAGACAGACTCTAAACTCTGAACATTTTCCTGCTTTGCTCCCATTCCAGTAAAAGCCTTAGCCACAGGCCTAAACCTTTTTCACACACCAAGCCTCAGGAGAGGTCCCACCATCCTGCTAGACCTGAGAGCTAATCCTCCACAGCCCTTCAAATTACTGAATCTCAGAAAAAGTGGCATTTCACTGCCCGAGCAGTCAGGCATCACTACAAACCACCAGAAAGCCCCACACCCTCAGTGCCACACACAGCCTGCACCCTGCCACAGATGCTTCACCCCCATGTGTCCACTTCCCAGGAGGTCTCCCAGTGTGGAGACAGCAGCAGCCGCCCCACACCTGAGCCTCTCCCACCCGCAGCAGTGGAACAGCTGCTTCCCAAGTGGCCCCTCAGACACCTCCCTCCCGTCCTGGCCACCAGCACCCAGTGTCCCCACAGGGTGATGGCCCAGGAGGACAGGACTGTCCTCATGTGTCCCTTCACCCAGAGGTGTTCCCGTAGCAGAGGAGCCTCAGCAGGCAGTACCATGCTCATGGCTCAGGGTCTGTGGCCCCCAGCAGCTTGCTGGTTTTGTCTCTGCTCATCCAGCCTCCATCCCAGCCAGGAGAACCTAGCCCGTGTCCCCCTCTGCCCCTCAGGAGGCTGCAGACACGCACTCTGCTCTCGCCCAGCCAAGCAGCATCCACCCCTGCGTGGCTGGCACAGCTCCTGCTCCTGCCCCTTCTGGTGCTACCACCCCACTGCCTCCCTCACATCCCCTGGGCCAGGTCCACAGCACCCACGGACTCTGGGGAAACACCAGCCCAAGGAAACTCTCCTCAGCATCTTCCTGAGGGGAGCAGAAGGCAGAGGAGGTGCAGGATCTCACACAGATGCTATATTTTATTGGCAAGGAATAGTTTAAAAATAAAGGAACATGAAGGGGAATTTGTTTTTTAAGTAGTAATTAAAGCATGGAGATTAAGTAAGAATATTGAATAAAGTGCATTTATGGCTCCTACACACTCGTAGGGGAAGTCCTCAGCCACTGCTGCTTGGGAGCCCCTGTGGTGGGCACCTCCAGCACTGCCTCCAGCAGGAAGGGTCCCCGCTGGCAAGGCTGGGCAGGACCATGATTCATGCTTCCTGGTGCCAAGAAGATGCTGAGAACTTTCCAGATCTGCTGCCTGCATATTCTTATTCACTAGACAGAAGCCTTGTGACTTTAATCTTCCTGAGTCAAACCTGAACCCTATCAGCATTTTGTCTCTTGCTTCTGCAGCTCTGCAAAGCAAAGACAGAGGAGCTGCTGCTTACAAACCAAAGAAAGACCTGCTTCTTCCTAGATTTTCACCTTTGGGGTAGGCTTTGGGAAAAGGTTTTCTACTCTTCTGCTTTACATTTGTGGCTCCATCTAGCTCAGCTCTTGCTGTCATACCTCTTCACTGAAAATTGATGGCTCCTTGACTTCCCATCTCTTGGAGAGCAGATGTAACAAGAAGCAAAGCAACACCCTGCAGACCCACAGCAGGAGCCATACATGGGCACCCTGTGCCCAGCAGCAAGGTGGGTTGCCAGGAGGCTGAGGAGGAGGCACAGCCCAGCCCTGGACACCTCCTGTCCATGTCCCAGAGCCACTGGATGAGGGACAAGAGTGGCTGAGCAGCTGAGAAGGGTCAGGGCAGACAACAGCATGTGTCTTGTCAGAGGGCAAAAGGAAAACAGGCACAGGCTGCCCAGCCCTTGGGGGAAGCAGTTGCTCTACACAGGAGGTTTCTGAGGGAGCAGCAAGAAGGGAAGCAGCTGTGAGCCTCGGGGTCCTGACCAGCCCCTCAACCATCCTAAACAAGAGCCTCCAAAGCCTCTCTCAGCACAGCCCTCCCAGCACAGAGCTTGCCACGCACCAGCCACCCCCATGCCCACACTACCATCCCCTGCCCCAGCCCTTCCCCACAGACATGATGGGGGCTGTGGGTGTCCCCATGCCACGCAGCAGCTCCAGTGCTGCCCAGTGCTTTAGAGTCACCCAGATGTGTGACAGCCATACTGTGCTGCCATAATCTCCATCCTTCCTCCTGTCCCACAGTGACCACACACTGCTGACCTTGGCCCCACAGGAACCATCAAAATTTCCATAGGGCCATGTGTCACCTCAAGACACAATTACTAGTGGCAGCAGAAACCTTCTGATGGCTCCAGACTTCTCCACACTCACTGCTTTTAATTTCTCAGGCAAGAAGTGACATCATGGGATCACTGTAGGAGGATCATTAGAGGAAGAGCAATCCAGCCAACATGTCCCTTGGCTTGACCACCTTCACCATCCCTGATCCCTCAGCTGTGCCAACTGGAATATATCCCTGACTGCAGAGCCTGGTGGTTGTGGTGGGGTGTCTCTCCTCCCAGGAAACACCCATGCATGCAGAACCACCATTCCTGCCACACTGCCTGTTCTGTTGACACCCAGATGCCAACACGGTTAACCTTGACACATGATTTGATCACTGCCCATGGTGACATGTGGGGGCTGCAGCAGACCAAGAGCTCTTCCCACTGCACACATGGATCTTGACAGCAAAATCCTGACCCAAACGCATGGGTTAAAGCCAGAGACAAAGCGAGGAGCCCGTGTGCAAGGCAGAGGCGTGCAGCAGCCTCCCACCAGAGGGAGGGAAGGGTGTTCCTCAATCACACCATTGTGCTCTACAGGCACTCAGTGACTCCTCCATGCCAGTGAAGAAAGCTTCTCTTCAGCTGATCCATCATGGTTTCCTCCTCCTCAGCCCCCCAAGGGAAAGCTGACCCCCGGCTCTCCTGCAGAACCTGGTCCCACCACACACCTGCCTGCCAGCACACCAAAGCAGCACAAGTCTGTCCCTGCATGGGCACCCTCCCAGGGCTTGATGAGGTCCTTCAGCTTGCACCCCAACCCGGACCACTCCAGAGCTCAGCAAGCACTACCTGTTTTTCCTGAGTGTTTTGCCATCTGGCAAGCAGGGAAGACTGAAACATCCCAAAACCTGGTATGCTCCCTGTGACAGGCCACCATCATGGCAGCTGGATGCACTATCATGGCTTTGAGGCTGCCAGCTGAACTCCAGACTTACCTTTGTGTGGAGCTTGGCAAACTGCTTGTCATCCAGCAACGCCTGGGTGTACACACGCCTCTTGTACCGGAACTGCAAGAGGGAAGAAAGTCAGATATGAGAGGAACAAAACCCACTCAGCATTAAACTGCTCTCCAGCAGCTCCAGCAAACATCATCTTGCAAGAAGACATCGAGTCTGAAAACAAAAACAGATAGAGAATACACTGTTCTCCCT
This sequence comes from Heliangelus exortis, assembly GCF_036169615.1. Taxonomy (NCBI): domain Eukaryota; kingdom Metazoa; phylum Chordata; class Aves; order Apodiformes; family Trochilidae; genus Heliangelus; species Heliangelus exortis. Next base: position 197,985,592 of record NC_092422.1, read on the forward strand.
CATAATTTGCTCTAATAGTTAATTGCTTCCCTCTCTAGAGAAATTCTGACCAGTTTTTCTTATAAATCTGTCTGGCTTCAGCTTCCAGACCATCTGGGTTTTGTTCCGCTTCTTCCTAATTAATTCGGGATCTCTCACAGCAGAGTGCTTCTCCCAGGATGGTTCTTACACAGGCAGTCTGAAGTCGACTTCCCTGCAAGCAGGGTGAGCTGTAAAGCTCTCACTAAGGCATCTTTTCTGTTTTCAGACTATTTCTGCTGCTCTTTTCTGTGCCATGCCTTGGTCCTCTCAAGTACAGTGACTGCCTCCCACAGTCTGCTCCAATGGGACCACCATTCACTGAATGACCAAGACATTATATTCTCTGCCAAACTTCCCTAGCCTGATTTTATCATCAGTTATTACACATTCACACCCAGATCTCTGGGGTAACCACCTCAAGTTTGACACCAGTACCCATGAGAAATACATCCATGCAGTGATGCTCGCAGTGACAACTCCTCTTTATCACTGATTAATTAGCCAGTGGCACTTGTCCCACTGATGTTCTCTGGTACTAATCCTGAATCTGAATGCTGTGTAGAACAAAATCAAGAACCCCCAAGTGGCTCCTACCTTTGTATAGTTATCTTTATCAAGCAGAATTACAGTTTCCTTAAAGAATGAAACTGGATTTGTTTGACTAGATCTTTTTTCAATGCATGAATTGTATTCTGAGATTTTGAATAGCTGTGAACCTAATCCCCCATCAACATTTCATTATTTCAGCTGGAACTGACACCAAGTTATCTTTGGACTGCAGTTACTAAGCTCATCCCACTTACTTTTCAATCCTGGCAAAATATTAGCACATTTCCAGTCTGTCACAAACTTGTACTACTGGGCAGATGTTTTCATACATGATTACTTTTCCTAATAATTTCAAGTTAAAAATGGTCTTTCCCGCTGATGCTACTAGCAACAGGGATCCTCCGGGCATCCCTAGGTAGTCATGCCAGCATCAACACCAGCACCACGCTGAGGGGCTGCAAAGGAGCTCCACTTCCAGCCCCCACAGCTCACCCCTGGACTGGGCTTGAGTGAGTTGGTCACAGAAGCAGGAGAATTTCCAAGTCTCCTCCAAATTTACAAGGTGCCTGAACTATAGTGATTAGTAACAGTGATTAAGAACACAATGGAGTATCTGGCATGCAAATGCATTAACTGCCTCATTAGGAAGGACACAATAAGCTTCTGACAGTAGTTACCAACCAGTAAGGTAATATGGGATAGAGCTGATATCCCCAAAGGCAGGAGGGATGGGCTGACCCCAGGACAAGCTTCTGGATCACCACTGCCCTGTGCTTCAGCTGCTGTTTCATCCCCATAAATGAACATGGAGCAGCTCTGCCTGGCACAGCACAGAGACAGCAGCCCACTTCTCCAGGGAACTACTGCAGATACCTCCGTTTAATGTAAATTTTCTGTCAGTGTGCAGAAACTCCTCGGTTACCTGATTACCTCCATATGCAGCCTGAGGGCTAATTTATCTTTTGCATTCAAGAAACCCCAGTGGTATCAGCAGAGCTGATAATAGAAGTGAATAGGATTTTTGATTTTCCAATAGGGTTCTCAAGTTCTCAGCTGCCGTTCTTACCATGTTATAAAGAATTAAAATGACACATAACAAACACCATGGCAAGTCTGCATTTAGATGTGTTTGCTAAGACATTAAGTATGGACATTATGCTAAATTATACAAAAACAATGCATTAAAGCCCGTGTAAGGAACATTAAGGAATTTACTACCTCATAGGTTTATTTGCAAGCATTCTTAATATTGTTCCAAGTGTTTTTGTCTACATTAAATGTCAGTTTGCTAAGAAACTGTGCTGCACTTTCTTTCAAATTAGTCCGTGTTAAGTTATAATAACAGCATTTGTGCTTGCATTTACAAGAGCTTGTGCAGCTTAAGCATGTAATGCTTTCTAAATAGACTTTGTGGGCAAAATATAGCACAAGATTCCTAAATTTAGAAGCCCACGTGCAGGTATCTAGAGCCTCATTAGAGCCACAGGGGATGTCCACAGTGACAGTCAGTACTGCAGGTCACTTATAATAAACACATACATGTGACCACCTGAATCCCAGCCCGAGGCAAAACCTATAGTGAATGTAAACACAGAGTTAATTCAGTTAATTTCTGCTCTAGTTAATTCTCTGGAACAGAAAACAGTATAGATTGTCCTCCATGCTCATCAAACAAGTGAGGTCCATTCAGGGACAGTCATTTGCTGTCAAAGCACATGACTTCTGTGTGTTTCAGTCAAACTCGAGTTCTTCAGCCTCATATTCAAAGATCTGCCTGTGATTTCCCCCCTAGTACCTGGCTTTCCTTCTGTCGCTGCAGCCTCTCATGACAGCTATGTGCCACTAGAAAAAAAGAAATTTTTCTCAACAGAGTCAGAGAACAAGGAGATTGTTTTATGGGGCTGTGGCAGATTTAAGGGAGCTCTCAAGCAGTCTTCAGCCACCAAAACTCAGAAGCATTTGCTTCAGCTTTCCCTCAATGAATTCTTCCTGAGTAAATATACACCCACATAGATCTCTGTGCTTTCACTCCTGCAAGGGAAATGGGAAAAAAAGAGGAGGGGGACAGGGGACATCAATATTTGTGGTGCCTACATAGCCTGCAGTGGAAGGTATCATAAAAAGCCTACACGGTTGTGCACACATATATGCATATGGTACATGTACCTACAGATGCAAGCATAGATTTAAAAATAGATATAAAACAAAATGAAAAAAGAGAAGAAGAAGATGCCTACCTCCAAGTAGGGGACAGGAGTGTCTGGGTTCAGGGGGTACTCCCGCAGCAGGCGCTCCTCATCCAGGAACTTCCCAGCCCTGCCATTGAAGGCTGGCTGGAAGAGCCCATAGTTCAGGACATCCTTCAGGCTGTGGTTCAGCGTGCAGAGGATGCGCTGCTTCGAAACCCACACAGGGACATCCGGGTTCAACCGCAGACACTTCTGTGGAGAGACACCAAGGGCAGTGAGAGCCAAGCATCACCCAGGTCCTGTCCCCCATGGCTGCACCTGGGGACAGTCACAGTGAGAACCAGGAGAAGGTTGGAATGGGAAAGCCACAATCTTCTCCATGTCAGTGGATGAAGGGGGCAAAAAGAGTTGCAGAAGGATGAGACTGTGCAGATCACCCCTAAGGCATTGTGTGGGGTGCAGGGCAGGCTCAAACCCTGCATGAATAAATATGAGAAGTAGTCAAGAATATTTTATGACTTAATAACAGTATAATAGTGGCATTTCACTTAGAAAGCCCCAATAGTAAAGAGTCTATTGACTTCTCCACCATAGACTTCATAGGTGTGCAAAGAAAGGAGGGATGAAGGGCAGCACCATGAGCCCTGCCAGGACCTGGAGGCACCTGATGAGGTCTTCCCAGTAGGAGGAGAGGAGGAGAAGAGCATCTGCTCCCTGCATGGAAAGCCATATATCCCTGCCACCACAGCAGGTTTCCCTGTACTGTGAGCAGTTTTCCTCCTCCTGAGGACCAGAGTCCTGTGTTCAAACTTGTTTCAGTGCTTCACTTCAAAGCCACAGCCCACCAGCCCCATTTACTGCACCTGATTTTTGTGCTGGAAAACAGTGAATGACCATCCCCCTGCTTCCACAGTGCTCTTCTCCATCTCCCCTCTTGCAGCTGGAAACCCTTCCCCCTCGGAGGGTCCCATCCCTCCAGGCCCTTGTCCCAAGTCCCTCCCCAGCTTTCCTGGAGCCCCTTCAGGCACTGGAAGGTACTCTAAGGTCTCCCCATTGCAGCCTTCTCTTTTCCAGCCTCAACACCCCCAACTCTCTCAGCCTGGCTCCAGAGCAGAGCTGCTTCAGCCCTCCCAGCAGCTCAAGGGGTCCCAGTCCCCACCAGACTGGGAGAAGGACACTCATCCCCAGCATCAGAACTAATTGCACATCCTCGCTCACCCCTTCAGCCCCACTTCCAACTTCTAAATTCAACCCCAGCGCCTGCTTCAGTACCTTAGAATCACAGAATTATAGAATGGTTTGGGTTGGAAGGTACTTTAAAGCCCACTTAATTCCAACTCCCTGCCATGGTCAGCCCAGGGGGGTCAGCCCAGCCCACCCCTCCCACCAGCCCAGGGGGCTCCAAGCCCCATCCAACCCCTTCAACACTGCCAGGGATGGGGCAGCCACAGCTTCTGGGGGCAACCTGTTCTAGCACCTCACCCCCTTGTCCCTTTGATATCCCCTTTTTGGTTCTGTGAATTACACGGGCACTGCTCTGATAAAACCAAGGAGCTTTGCCCAGAGGGAAGCAGAAGATAGTGCCACAGGGCAGGAGCCAGCAGAGCACCAGTGCTGCCCTGCCAGGTGCCTGCCACACACTGTCACCCGGGAGAGCACCAAGATGCTGTGACAGCTCATTTTTCTCTGTCAGGGATAAGTAGCAGCTGGCAGCATGTGTTTCTGCTGCAGGCAGAGGTCAGTGCCATGGATCCCAGGCTGCCCCCACCACCCAGCAGTGTGCTCATCACCTGGGGCTGCTTCTGCTGCAGGGATCAGGGGCGAGAGCTGTTGGCCCAAGAAATCAGGAGTGCAGAACCTTTGAGAAATGCCAGCTCTGCTCTCCTCCAGGCCTCAAGGAGAGGCAGAATGAACATTGCTCTTGCAGGGGTGCATGAATAAATAATAAACATTGTCTTTACCTTCCCACAGGCTTACTGAGCCTCTAGGACTCTTCCTCACTGTTACGTTGTTTGGTGTTAAAATATGTAGTTAATGGAAAAAAGCACTAACAGGCATGCACACGTGCACAAGCACAAGGGTTGGCTGGAAGAAGATCTCAGCATAAAACCCTCTGAATTTTGTACCAAACTTTATACTGCAGAGACATACTCTGGGGAGCATTAACATTTCATATTTACGAGAGAAAACAACTTCCACCCTGCGGCGTGTCTCTTTCTGTCTTTAACCTGCGTCAGAAATCATAGGGGAGAAAAGGCTGCTTCAGCTGTGAGGTCAAAACATTGCACAGCCCTTTGTGGGCATCATCCAGCTACTTAAACATCTCCCGTGACTGTTTCACCAAACACCATCACATGCATTCATGACTATCTCACATCAGAGATGCTGCTTATTCCACTGCAGGACGCAGCGCTGCTGGCTGACCCTGCAAACCCCTGCCAGAAAGGATTTCTGGGCAGCTCGAGCTCTGCAACCTGACAGGATTAGCAGAGAAAATTGCTCTGGGTGCAAGGGGACCAGGCACATTTTGCCCCCTCTAAGGAGGACAGGGTGGGAGCAGCTTTCAGAACAAGTTGCTCACTCTAGCTTGCAGTTACAAGTGATATTTTCTTCCATACAATCATAAGGTCTGATGACAACAATGGAAAACATTAGGAACTACTCCTGAAAGAAAATGGTATGGTTTCTCAACTTTTAGCCTGCACAGATGACTTCTTCCTGGAGGAAGAAAGAGCTCAGAGCTTCAGATTCAATCCCCAGCAACACACAGAATGACAGACAAGATCTATTCAAGAGCCATCCTGCAATAATGACAATAAAGAATTTATATTCAACAATTCCTTAAGAGCAAAAAGCCCCACAATTCTTCAACGAAGAGCACACAAATGAGAAAGAGTTGAAAGGAAATTAAAAAGCAGTGGTTGAAAAGGTAATGTGCTTGCAGGCAGCAGGGAGTATATTTCATAATATCACATCAGAAGCTCAGAGCAAATGGATGGCAAAAATGAAAAAGCAGCCTCTAAGAGGCCCCTACAGAAAGATGGTGCAACCAAACTGAGAGAGCAGAGGAAATCTATCCAAAATAAAAGTTTTCCTTTAGAAAATGGGAGTTGCCTCTGAATGGGAACAGAAAGGAGCACAATCCTGCCATACCACATGCAAGATGACAATGGTATTGAATTCCTCCACACTAACAAAGGCAGGGGACGAGGGCCCAATGGAACCTGGGTGAGGCCAGCAAGAAACCCTGGCAGGGGAGCATCCAAGGAGGAGCCCCAGAGCTCCTCCCATGAGCTGTGGGATGAGCTCCTGGATGGCCACAATAGATGCCAAGGTAAAGGGTCTCACAGTCAAGAAATAAAAGCTCCCTGTAAGCTGCATGAGCACAACAGATTTAGGAGCACAACTGCACGGTGCTGCCTCTGCTCCACACCCATCCTGCAAACCCTCCAGGGAGCAGAGCACAGGCAGGAGACCCTGAGACCCAGGAGTCGTCCTGCAAGCCTGCCCTGCTCTCGGGCCAAAGGCCTGGCCTCTGTTCCAGGGACACAGACAGAAAACATGACAAACATTTACATTGCTGAGAAGCCTCCTTATTTTCTGTGGAGCCACAACTCACACCCAGGAGAGCCCAGAGGAAGCCTGACCAGACCAAGGGCAGCCTCCAACACACACATGCGTTTCTGAAATGTTTTCAGCAAGGTCCCTTGCTGCCTGTCCTGGTTTGGGCCAGGGTAAAGGTGATTTTCTGTCTTGTACTTTTGCATTCAGCTAAGTCTCTTGTAAGTAGCTTCACTTGCTGAAATTAACAGCAAGTTTCTCAGGCAGTGTCTGCTGCTGGGACTGATAACACTTGATGTTTATAGTTATTGCTAGAGACTGGTGTGCAGAGCCAAGGACACTGCTCAGTTCTGAGGAACATTTTACCCTCCAGAAGGAGAAAAGGAGTGAAAAGGTCACACCTGAAGCCCTCCTTTGGGGAGGAATGGACAAGATAGATGCCAGAATTGACCAAAAAGAAAATTCCATCCCATACACATCATACTCAGTATAAATTTGAGGGATCACAAGGGTCAAATCTCTTCCTTCCCTTCCTGGTTCCCCTTCTTCACCTGTCCCTGTTTGCTTCAGCATCCTGGGAGGATTCCATCCATTCCTCTGCCTGTGCTCCTGATCCGTGCCAGCCTGAATCTCTGTGTTTCTGCCTCCAGCTCCCAACTGCTGCTGACCCCAGGAGTCCAGCCTGGACTTTCCCAGGGCTGCCTTGCAGCCTCGGTGGTGACGTGAGAGTCACTGGGGGGGAGGAACCTGGGACTGATTTTCCTGAATATATTTAGTAATTTTATCCTATTCATCATTACTGTTTTAATAAAGTTGTGTAGTTTAGTTTCCAGCCCATAAGTCTCTCTCCCTTATTCTCTCTCCTTTCTTTGTGTGGGAGGGGAGAGGGATTACTAGTGCATCTGTTATTCAGTTTAATTGCTGGGTCAGTGTTAAACCGTGACACTGCCATAAACTGAAGTCCCAGAAGCAAGAAAGTCTTTTGGATCCCTAACCAAGAAGGAAGACAGTAAACAAAGGTGAAGGTCAACCAGGCAGGTTTCCTGTTCATCAGCAGAGTGATGTGTGGCTGGTGCTGGGATCTGGTCTGAAGTGATGCAGAAAGGGATGCCGTGACACTCAGGAATTGGCAGCACATCCAGATCCTCTACACCACGTGCAGACCTGGTGGCTCTGTCCTTCAGGAAACAACAGAAACAGGAAAAAAGTAAAGGGAAAGAAGACAAAGGTGACCAGAGGCACCGAGCAGTATGGACAAACGCACCACATCTGAGCTGGGAGCTGGAGTACATGCAGCATCGAGCTAGGCACTTGTGCTCAGTGAGCAGCAGCTCCTTGTGACACCAGGACTGGGACAAAGCGACAGGAACAGAGCAGACGTATAAAGCAAAAAAGCCCAGGAAATGTTTTCACCTTTCCTTAAAAAATTAAGTTTGGTTTTCTCCAATTAGACTTTTTTTTTCCCCCCTGATTATGGGAGTTGAAGATTTCAGGGCAGCGACACACTACTCAGACACTACCCCCATTTAAAAGCAGCAGTTTCAGTAACAAGCTCTCTCAGCAACCCGGGGCAGATACCACTGGTCCCCTGCAGCACGTGAAATCCCACAGGATACTCCTGGTCTTGCTCATCCACCAGCTGGAGAAAGGATCAGAACCAGAAGACAACCCCAATGAAGAATCACCCCAAGCACCCCCCCAGGAGCCACATCGCCCCATGGGACAGGGCTGGGGACCCAGCAGCAGCCCCGTGCCAGGAACCATGGGGCAGGCTGAACATCTCCACTGCAGTTTGTGTTCCTTTGTGAACATGATCCAGGGGCCAGGGCAGAGCAACCACCACTCTGTGTTTTAATGGAGGAGAAACCAGCACAAGTGTCCTGCATGGTGGTTACTGGTGAAAGGCAAACTGAGACCAGTTCAGAGAGCACGTTGTGTATGCTGGCAAAACAACAGGAATTTCTGGGCTTAGATCACCTCCTGAGGAAAGCTCTGGCCCTGCCATCCACTGTGCTAAACACCATGCTGGGAGAAGCTGCCTCCACCAAAAGGAAACAAGATAAAGAGCAGTTGGGAGGTTCTCAGCCCCCAGCAGGAAAGCACCCAGCACACGAGCCCTCCTTGCAGTTTCGGGCTGTAGATAACAAAGTGTTTTGGCTCCATGGGTTTTCCAGAGAAACAGTTGCTCCTTGTGAGTCAGTCTGGAAGGATGTTGCTAACTCCCAGAATCCATGGCCTGCTCCAGGAAGCCATCCAGTTACCTTTGTTTAAAAAATAAGAATCCAAGAGCCCTCCACGACTTCCCAGCAGCAGCGACAGCGACAGCAACTCCATCCCACAGTCCCACCAGCCACCACTTTCAGAGGAGCAGCTGCCTCTGACACAAACACAGCTTGAAATGAATGTTCAAAAAGATTCAGCTCTTGATTAACTCTAAGTGACTGGTTCAGGCAAAACCTCCCTCTTACACTGAGCTACAACAGCTTTATTATTAACCACCTGCATGGAAATACAAGACAAACTTGTCAGCCCACTCCATCCCACTGTTGAACTCTGCATACAGAAAAAACAGCACAGAGGGAGATGCAGAAGTGTTGGACCTTTAAATCAAGCTGACCCCACCAAAGAGCCCAAGACAGGTTAAAGAGATAACTATTACCTTCAAGAGACCTGCGAATGTTTCCCATGTGGCTCATTGGAAAACCACAAGCCCAGCCACTTGTCTAACTTGTGATCAGTCAGAAAAGGAGGGCCTGGGAAGGTTTAGCTCTGTCTAGGGCTGAAAAAAAAAAGAAAAAGCCAGGTAGAGCAAAGCTTCTGGAAAAGAGGGAATAAGATCTTCTCTTCAGCCAGCATCAATACTGTGAAATGCTAGTTGGATAGATAGGTCTTTAAAAAAACAAAACAAAAAACTTGCAAAAGAGATTCAGAACTTCTCAGTATAAAGTAGCTAATGAAATCAAGTTTAATATGAGAATGGACTAAAGGATAAAGTTAAAAAAAAGCATACTGTAGTTGCCATGGTAGCACATATTCAGGATGCCCCCTGACTCAGCACATCCAAAGCCAAGAGGGCCCATAACATCATCTCATCTGAGTAGTGTGTCACTGCCCTGAAATCTTCAACCAGGAACTCCCATAATGAACTCCATTACCTGAATCTGGCTAACAGTTTCCTAAAAAGCATCCAACCTGAGCCTAAAAACATCACACAATAGAAAGCATGTTCCTCCTATGCATAATGTAATAATCAAACACTCAGCCTCAAGGAAAAAAAGGTATGTCTTAGTTCTCATTTGATTCCCCTTGTTTAAACTTCCAATATAATAATTATTTCTTGTTGCACCTTTCTCTGTGACATTGAATAGCTCTTTAGTACTCAGTTTCTTGTTACACTGGTAGCCCCCATTTAACAGCCACCTCTGAGTCTTGTTTAGGGTGAGCAGAAGAGGCTGATGTTCAAAAATTGTAGTGCATTTTTTCCAGATGTCAACTAATTTCTGTTGCTCTTTCAGCACCCTCTTTAATTTTAAATACACTTTTTAAAGTGCAGAATAGGAGCCAGAGGCAATATTCCAGCATCTTTCTCCCAGCTGTCATATAAAGCCATGAAATATTGTGGCTGACTCAACTGACTATTCCCCTTTTTTCCATCTGCTGGCATCACGTTAGTGCTTTCCACTAAAACATGTGGCAGTTTGGGTTCAGTTCCCTTTGACCTCTTCATCCCTTTCAGGGGGCCAAACTCCACATCCACTCCCTCTTTCCTAGATGTGGCATTAGTCCCTCTTTACCTAAAGTCTGTATTTAAATGAGTTTAAAGATAATTTTTTTTAATGGCCCCAGGTCTGATTTGCTCTACAAGTATATATTAAAAATAATAAGCAGATGGTTTAGGGTCTAACAACCCCAAAGCAGCAGTTGTTAAAGCAAGAGGAGCATGGAGAGAAGGGAATGAAGAAAGATTTTGTGCACTCCCTGAACACCATGTCCTTTGGCCACTGCTAGAGACAGGTACTGGGTCAGATAGATCTGGTTTGGCCCAGTGGGGCTCTTTTGGAGCATTTCTAATGGCACCTGTGCTCACAACTTTATTCATAACTCCACCATCACTTTTAGGTTTATGAAAAAACTATCAACAGAGGTCATATATTTACTCCTGCTTCTGTGTTTTTATACTCTGCATACTGCAAAACAGGCATTTCTAACACAGCCTAACTACCTGATCCATAAAGAGCTTATGGATCCCTCTGTAAAATCTTTATGGACATGGTTGTTGGTATAAGAACTCAGGAGATAATCTAAATTTAGGTCCTTATCAACCTTTATGATCCACAAGGAACTCAACTTGCTACATGAACCCCCGAGTCCCTTTCTGGTGTCCAGGCACTCAGTTTAGCCTGTTGCACAGGCATTAAAGCAGTTCACATCTCTCTGTGTAATGTGCCTTATTTTGCATCACCAACACCAATCCTTACCCACTGGGGTTTTTCTGCTTGTGAATTATCAGGTCTCCCTGAGCCTCCCTTCTGGGCTCGACCTGTTACAGAGAGCTTCTATCAGCTGAACAGCTCTGCTGCCCAGGGAGGAGGAAAAGGGCTCAACCACACAGAAAGATGAGCAGGAGGGAGGGGGCCATGGGGGATGAGCAGGAGGAGGACATGGGGGGGTGAGCAGGAGGGGGACATGGGGGCTGAGCAGGAGGGGGGCATGGGGGGTGAGCAGGAGGGAGGGGGCCATGGGGGATGAGCAGGAGGAGGACATGGGGGGTGAGCAGGAGGGGGACAAAGGAGTGAGCAGGAGGGAGGGGGAAATGGGGGGTGAGCAGGAGGGGGACATGGGGGGTGAGCAGGAGGGGGACATGGGGGGTGAGCAGGAGGGAGGGGGAAATGGGGGGTGAGCAGGAGGGGGACATGGGGGGTGAGCAGGAGGGGGACAAAGGAGTGAGCAGGAGGGAGGGGGACATGGGGGGTGAGCAGGAGGGGGACATGGGGGGTGAGCAGGAGGGAAAGGGCCATGGGGGGCAGGCACAGCCTGTTAGTTTTCACAGCAGAGTCCCTCAGGACCAGTGCCAGTACCTATGCTGCTCACAGGTCTGGGATGGTCTGGGAAGGGAAGAGGGGCTGTGAGCCAATAACCAAGGTACTGAGAGTCAACTGCAAAACCCACAGAAGGATCCCACTGGGCCAAACAGCTGAAAAACACAGCAGATGAACCGCAGATGAGTGAAATGCTAACAGTGCCAGGCTCCGAGCTGGCTGCTACCTGGCTGGGGGCTTTGCAGGTGCCCAGCAGAATAGCAGGGACAGAAGGAACAGAAAGTGTGAGCCCCTGGTGTGCCTGGGTCCTCAAGGCCATACACAGCCCCAGCTCCCCTTTCAGAAAGGCCATACCAGGAGTGGGAAAGATGCAGACAAGGGGGAAGAGATCAATGGCCAGAATTGGAATCTGTGTGAGGCTCAACTAAATAGACAAGGATCTCCAGTCTGGGAAGGAGAAGACTGAGAAGGAATGTGACAAAACCAGAAGTGTCACAGAAAAGATAAACAGGAATTATCTCCTTGGGAACTGATACAAACACCACAAGACAAGGTGACAGACAGGACATCTTCATTAGACACACTCACACTGATCTGCTCAGCAGAATGCTGCCGGGCTTTGGCAATCGGCTCCAAATTGGTCTCCCGGGTGTCTTCTCCTGCATAGTCATAACCACAAATCAGCATGGTGTGCCTCAGCAGGCAGCTGGCTTAACCCAGTCAGAGCACCCTACCTGGATCTGACTCGAATTGCAGCAATAACTCTTGGGTTACAGTTTACCACGACTCCTTTCTCCAAAGCTACAGCTTCACCCATCTTACATTAACCTGCAGTCCCTCTGCTTCCAGGTTACAACAACCAGTCTCACTTTTTGGCTGGATCCTTGCTCTTCATACTTAAGGCTCCAACATTTTGCACACACACATTATTTGTTACAATTGCATCCTTTTTGTTGAATTACACTAACTCCTACCCACCAGTGACAAAGTCTCTTCCAGCACAAAAGTCGGGAGAAACTACTGACCCAGGCTGCCCAGGGAAGCTGGGGAGTCTCCTTCCCTGGAGACATTCAACCCCATCCAGATGTGTTCCTGTGTGACCTGCTCTGGCAGGGGGATTGGACCCAAGGATCTTTCAAGGTCCCTTCCAACCCCTCAGTTTCTATATTTCTATGAAACCCATACAGTCAAAGCAGGACAAAGAACTGGTATCTCTTCAGTCCTCACCACATGTTCCCTGTGGATATTCATGGCAGCAAGTCACAGGCTGACACTAGGGACGGATCCTGGAAAAACCTGGTCTGGCTTGGGGCAGGCAGCAGCCCAGGGCTGGAATAAGCCCTGAGCATTCCCCAGACCAGAGACCCCACAGCCTCTTCGGGCCCTGGTCAGTGCCCCCCATCCCCACAGTGAAGGACTTTTACTGCCACCAGGGAGCATGGGAGGATGTCCCTACCTGCAGCTTGTGCCTCTGGTCCCAGCCCAGCACCTCTGGTAGGAGCTGGCCCTGGCCTGAGCCCCCTCCAGCCCTGTCAGGCAGCCACAGCCCCCATCACTGAACCACAGAATCAGATTGGTTGGAAAAGCCCTTTGGGATCATGGAGTCCAACCACAAACCCAGCACTCCCACGGCCACCACTGCCCCACGTCCCTCATCCCCACATCTCCAGGGCTCTGAAATCCCTCCAGGGATGATGGGGACTCCAGCCCTGCCCTGGGCAGCCTGGGCCAGGCCCTGACAACCCTTTCCAGGGAGAAATTCTTCCCCAGCTCCAACCTAAACCTCCCCTGGCACCACTTGAGTTGTGCCAAAAGTTCCTTTTGTCCCATTCCTTGTTCCTTGGGAGCAGAGCCCGGCCCCCCCTGGCTCCAACCTCCTCTCAGGGGGTTGCAGAGAGCCAGAAGGTCTCCCCTCAGCCTCCTCTGCTCCAGGATCAACACCCCCAGGGTCCTCAGCTGCTCCTCACAACTTCTCCAGACCTTCTCCTTGCTCTCCAGCCCCTTCCCCAGCTCCATTCCCTTCTCTGGACACTCTCCAGCCCCTCAATCTCCTTCATGCTCCTGAGGGGCCCAGAACTGACCCCAGGATTCGAACCCTTCACCACCTCCTCCCCTGGCTGAGCAAACCTGAACTCAACCTCTGCCCTGGCCCCACCACCCCACAGCAATGTCCACCCCAGCCTGGCCCAGGGATCCTTGTGGATCTCACCGTGGCTGGGCAGAGAGCAGCCATCCCTGCCCTCACCCCTCAGGTGTCACATTTAGCCCAAATCTGGGGCTAAACTACAGCAGCTGCTCTCTCATCCAATGACTCCACCCCAGCCCAAGAGGGGAATAGGGGAGAGAAGCCCCTGTGGCTTGAAAAATGAAAAGATTTACGGAAATAACACAACCAACAGAAAAAACAAGTCTATAAGGTCATACTCAGCCCAGCCCTCAGAGTCCCAGTGAGAAGCAGCTCTGCCCTCCTGCCTACCAGCTGCTCCCAGGGCTGGTGACATGGATCTCACTCCCACCCTCCCGCAGAACCCAAAAAGGGACCAGTCCCATCATCCACCCCTGAGGAATGTGCTCATAACCAGACACCAGCTCATCACCACCCTTGGAGCCTGGTGGTCCAGCCAGCTTTGCCCCCACCTTGTCATCCACTTGCCCAAACCATCCCTGTCCCATTTTGCAGTGTGGATGCTGCAGAAGACCACACTGAACACCTCTCAGGATCAGGATGGACAACCTGTGCTGTGCTGCCCTCCCTCAGAGCCAGCCACCCTGTTGGAAACAGCAATCAGGTTGGCTGGGTACAATTTAACCTCAACAGATCCAGGCTGGCTATTCCAAATCCTTCTGTCCTCTGCGTGCCTGGCCAGGGCTTTCCAGGGGACTTGCTCCACCACTTTCCCAGGGACCAGGCAAGGCCAAGAAGCTGCTTGTTCCTCTCAGCTTTCCTTCCCCACCCTCCTTGATGTGAGCACTAACAAGTCACACACATTCAAAATACAATACCAGAATTTCCTGGAAACAACAGTCAGGGCTTAGCAGGTAACCCTCCTCCAGCCTGCTGCTGCTTTATGCTGGAAGGGTTCCCTGGGGAGGTGTCACCGTGTGCCTGACACTCCTCCAGGCTTTGTCCTTACCCTGTGGGAGCTGCAGCTCTGCCCATCCCAACAGGACCCCCCCCGCAGTCCCAAGCTCTGGTACCACTGGTACCACACTCACATCTGCCAGCTTGCCACGTTCCTCTGCAAACTGCTCATACTCTGAACAAAGTTGTAAACTCAGAGGTATTTCCTCTCCTGCTGACAAGAATCCATCCCTTGTTCCTGCTCTCCCATGCCAGTTTCTGCCTGCCACTCCGTGCATTATAGCCCTTCTGCTCTCCACAGGTAACCTCTCCAGCCCTTACAGAAGCCTTCCCATCAAGATGCTTGAAGTTCTGGCAAATCCTGCCAGTCAGCCCTCTTACATTCATTCTCTCATATTAAAGAATTAAAATAGATTAGGGAGACGTGGTCTTCTGAAAACACAATGGTTATATCTCACATGAAATGATTTTCCAGTTGATAATTTTTTTCTGCTTTCCATTAACAGTGTAACTACTACACTGCATACAAGTTCATCTCTCTTAAGCTCTCCACATTCACTCCAAGGCTTTTGCTAAAGATGGCTTCAACAGCTCCTCGTTGCTAATCTCTTTTCCCTGATATAATAGCTGTTTTGAGTGAAAACACACATTATTCCTGCCTACTCATCTGCTCTGTAGATAAACTTCCTTCACTATTTATCTCCTGTTTTGTTTTTTTACATCAGCTTGCTTCAGCACTCACCTGCTGATCCATTCTTTTGTGAAACTTCTCCAACACTTGATGCTCTTAATTCAGTTTGGTTTTTCCCCCTCGCTCGCTGGGTCGCCGCTCAGCTCTGCCCTGAGCCCCGATGCTGGAAGGGACTGTGCTGCGTGCTGGGCTGGGACGAGGTGCTGTGGTGCCTGGGGGTCCTTGCTGATGCTGTCACACAGCCCCCCTGGCCGGGCTGTGCTCTGGGGGGCTGCCAGTCCCCCCACTGCCCTCCCACCCTCTCACCAGGAACCGTCCCAGCAGCCGGCAGAGCCGCGGCACCGGCAGCAGTGCCAGCCAGGAGCCAGGCTGGAAGGAGCATGCTGCTCTGCTGAGTGGCTTTTAATTAAAAAAAAAAAAATAATAATGACAATGTTGATAAATTTATTAACCACTCCTCTGATGATCAATTCAGGCAGTATTTGTCTAACATGTGGAGCTTTGGCAGCCTCCCAGCAGCAGCCCGAAAGCTTGACTGTTCCCAGGCAACCACAGCCTCCAGGTCCAGGCAGGACAACTTCACAATATTACCACATTTTTCAATAAAAATTCTGCTGTAAAGAGGAATTTTGAGTTGTCAAATCAACTAATGGTAATAGTAAGTTAAATAGTATTAGGAGGGCCAATATTGACTTCCTTACTAGTATATTTTACCCAGTATAGAAAATTAGCATTTTTCTTCTATGGGTAACTGCAGAGTTTGCAGGCTGCTGCATTTAGATACTGCAGGTTCCTCTGGGTCTGTATAGAAATTTATATCACGCTTCCTACTGAAAACAAATAACAATTACTTTGGCCACAACAACACAAAAAAACCCAAACAAACAAACTCAGAAACAACCCAGTGAAGATAAAGACAAGAACTTGTCCATGCAATAAGAATATGGGAAAAGAGTAGACTAAAAATTACCTAGTAACCATATAAAAATTACAGCTTCTTGGTGCTAAGAAACACTTCTCAGTGAGAAAAAAAATGGTCACTAACCATGAAAAACCTTATCCATAGATTCACTTTGGTCTAAAGCAAACTAAACGAAGCAAATGAACACTGCTGAAACTCCAAAGGAAAGATGCAGAGCCCTCATCAACATCACTAAGAAGGAAAAGGAGGATTTGGAGCCACAAAACCATTAACAACAACAGAGAAAATGTTAGAAGGATGCATTACTGAATCTCTATGGTTTTTTGTTACCAAAATAAAGGCCGGGTTGGATGGCTCTGAGCACCTTGATCTAATTGAAGATGTCCCTGCTCATTGCAGGGGTCTTGGACTAGTTGACCTTTAAAGGTCCCTTCCAGCTCAAGCCATTCTGTGATTCACAGCTGCTTCATCCCTCAACCAGCAGGATGCTTGTGTCAACACGTGGATACCAGTCAACATGTGGATCCTTCCCTGAGCATCCCAGCAGTGTGACCACAGTGCTGGTCCAGGGGAGCAGCTTTGCAATTCCCATCAATCTCTACTCTGCCTTGTGGGACAGAGAGACAGCAGAGAGCTAAAATAACCTGCAATGCCCTGCCCAGTACCACCAGAGAGTAGAAGGGACATCTCCAAAAGCTACGGTCCCTTTTTGTTTCCTAAACACTTTCCTAAACAAGCAAAGCACATCATCCTTACTTCACACACACAAGGAGAGAATCTGCTCTCCCACAGGAACACTGCAAGTGCCCAGAGAAAATCATGGAGGATGGAGACAGTTCCCTTCTGCAGCAGCAGCTCTGAGGTGGTTACAGCAGCTGCAGGAGCAAAGTGCCATGAGCTGCTCTCCAACCTTAGGACTTCAGCCCCAGACAGCCCCAGGACAGCCCAAGCCTCTGTCCCACTGAGAACAGGTGGGACAAGGCTCAAAACCCTTTTTCTGGGCAGTGGGACAGCAGCCCCTGCCCACTGGCCAAGGCAGCTCAGTGCCCCCAGTCCCAGCCACGGCAGTAATGGGACAACAGGATTTTCCAGGTCAACCCAGAAAGGATCCAGTCTGGAAGGAGATCCAGACCCAGCTCTGTCTGTGATGCTCTAATGTGACTGAGGCTCATTTCTGCCCAGTGTGTTGTGCTGGAACAGCAGAGCCCAGACCCCAGAGCTACCCCTGAGCCTGTTCTTGGGTACCACTGCTGCACAATCCCCCTCTGACAGTGTGGTGAGCACGATGCACAGAGAGAGACAAGGAGAAGACAGCATCAGAGAACATTCCTTCCTGACAGTCAGGGCTGTATTCATGCTGTAATCTCCCATAGAAACAACCAAGCTGCTTTCTTGGGCTGTTTGGGATGAAGAGTATCAAGGTGACACGTTAGGCTGGGAAAATGCTTACTAGATCATTTTATTCTTTTGATTCTTGGATTTGGAGCTACAGTGCAAAGGTATCACACCTGGAATGACCATAAATGCATGGAAGATGATGCATTAATGTCAGGACTTCAATTTCAGAAAAGTATCAACAAGAGTGAAGCAAATTCAGAAAACACTTCATACTTATTAAATAACCTGAAATGATCAATAGAAGGGAAGAAGAGCAAAACAAATATTAGAACACAAGAATTATTTTAGGAGATCACTACAGTGTTGTACAAAGACAAATCATTTACAGTTATTAGTAAAACTAAATCAATGCTCCTGCACACCCTTTTTTATGTACCATATGAACTGGGAAAAACCTTATACTCAAATGTAACTGTAAGTAGGAAAACAGAAATAGAAAATGGATCATTTGCAGGCCAGAATTTCTGCTTGTAGGTGTTCATACAACACCCAGCACACAAACGCTGAAATCACAAATGAGAACCTGGTTACTGTCATAAACACCTATCAGCTTCTGACAATTATCAGTCCAGAAGCACCAGAAAGACAAATTAAGGTTGCCACAAACCTACAGGAAAAATTAGGAAGGTCCCTTGGACTCCACTGCCAATAGCAAGTGTGCACTCTGCAGTCGGGTATTTCATTCTTCCAACCCAAACTATTTTATGGTTCACTCCTGAAGCAGTTCTGCCCCTCTGCCAGAGAGACCCTTGGGGTCACAGCCAGAGAGACCCTGGGTCACAGACAGCTCCACAGGAGTCCAGACAAGACCACTGCAGATGCCAAGTGAGATGCCAGATCCTGTTTGGCTCTTCACTGAGAGCAAATTTGAGCCAGCAGCAGGGACAAAAAAGCCCAGCTTATAGATTCATGGAAGTGTTTGGGTTGGAGGGACCTTAAAGACCATACAATGCCAGCCCTGCCATGGGCAGGGACACCTCCCACTAGCCCAGGGTGCTCCAAACCCCATCCAACCTGGCCTGAGACACTGCCAGGATTCTTCAGGCAGAAAACTTAGCTTCATGTAGCTAAGAAAAAAAAAAAAAAAAAAAAAAAAAAAATGGTAAATGCAAGATATATTCTAAAACTGTGCTCTGTCACATCTTTTGTAACAGCACTGATGACTTTGTCATCTGGGATTTAACATTTTCTTTTCCTAGTTCAAAGCTCACTTCTCAGTCTGAGCTTGCCTACCATGTAATATGGATTTGGATGAACCAGAGCCAAACCCTTCTTCCATGAGTGGTGACTTTCCACAAACCACATCGAGAACAAATCCTATGGGGGCTCTGCCCAGGAACTGGAGCTTTGAATGCAAGGTACAGAGATCACCCAAGCTGGCCTGGGGTCTCAGGGGGACAAAAGATGTCACAGGAGGCGTGGGACCCATGAGGACCGGGCAGCTGGTATGTGCAGGTACCATCCTGGTACCCAGCTGTACATGGTGATAATTAACAAAAAAAAAAATGGATTTTCACACTTACAAGTCACAGCCTGATCTCCACTTCCTGGCCAGATGCCATGAGACAAGGCTAGAAAAGACCTCTCCTTGAGCCTGCTGTCCCACACAGCACTGCCATGGCCATCAGCAGCTGACAGCCCAGCCACAAAGCAAGAGGTGCTGTCTGCTGCCAGCTCAGACAGTATAGCTAAAGAAAACTGATGAGGTTCCAGGCCCATCAGCCATTTCTCAGGCTGGGAGAGCCTCATCTGCTTTTCCCAGACATATACAAGTCTGTCTGATGAAGGATAGTGCTGCTCCACAACCCTCTCCTGGCTCTGACAAGAAGCATACAGTAGGCAAGGGGCCCAGAGTTCTAGAAAAAAAGCCCATGTTGTCATAACAACATCCAGGATAAGACATAATAAGAAACGGGAAAAAAAGAGAGAGCCCACCACAGAACAAGCTCCTATGGGATACACGGAGACACCAAGTTTGGACATCTTCAGATTGTCTTAAAACCTACAGCCAAACTGTCACCTTTGGTACAGCAGAATCAGAGAACAGAATCAGAGAATGTCAGGCTGGATGGGACCTCACTTCCTACCAAATCATCTCACCCACTACAGCAAGAGCCTTCACATGACTGGCTTACACAGTTCATCCATCCATCCATCCCCATCCCCATCCCCAGCACTGCAAGTTTTTTAAAATACACTTTCTAAGGAAGGAAATTTATAAGAACCTTCCTGACACAGCCAGAGAGAGACAGCACACAGCCGAGGCAGGAACTCCTCTCCAAAGCACTGCACGGAATGGACTAAAAAAGAAATAATGTTGGTTCCATTTTTTCAGCACTCATGTAGATTGGCATCTTTAAAGTAGATGAATCACACGCCCTAACCCAAGGCTGGGAAATGCTGGGAACAGAAAAAAGAAAAAGAAAAAGAAAAAGAAAAAGAAAAAGAAAAAGAAAAAGAAAAAGAAAAAGAAAAAGAAAAAGAAAAAGAAAAAGAAAAAGAAAAAGAAAAAGAAAAAGAAAAAGAAAAAGAAAAAGAAAAAGAAAAAGAAAAAGAAAAAGAAAAAGAAAAAGAAAAAGAGAAAAAGAAAAAGAAAAAAGAGAAAAAGAAGAAGAAAGAAAAAAGAAAAAGAAGAAGAAAGAAAAAAAGGAAAAAGAAAAAGAAAAAGAAAAAGAAAAAGAAAAAGAAAAAGAAAAAGAAAAAGAAAAAGAAAAAGAAAAAGAAAAAGAAAAAGAAAAAGAAAAAGAAAAAGAAGAAACAGAAAAAGAGAAAAAGAAAAAGAAAAAGAAACAGAAAAAGAAAGAAAAAGAAAAAGAAAAAGAAAAAGAAAAAGAAAAAGAAAAAGAAAAAGAAAAAGAAAAAGAAAAAGAAAAAGAAAAAGAAAAAGAAAAAGAAAAAGAAAAAGAAAAAGAAAAAGAAAAAGAAAGAGAAAAAGAAAAAGAGAAAAAGAAAAAGAAAAAGAAAAAGAGAAAAAGAAAAAGAAAAAGAAAGAAAAAAGAAAAAGAAGAAGAAAGAAAAAAAGGAAAAAAAAAAGAAAAAAAGCCTTTTAAAGGCAGAGGTGCAGGCTGAACAGCACAGCAGGGTGAGGAGCTTGGCCCCAGCCCATGGACATCCCCTTCTACATATGCAGAGGGCCCAACCTCCTCCAGAACCCTGGGAGAAGGCACAGTGAGTCAGCTCCCCCAGCTCCACCGCTGTTCTGCACATCGTGGGCAACAAAGGACTCAACAGTGTGTGCTGCATGAAAGGTTACCTCATAAATTCATTATTACAATTCAATTAACTTACTGCAGGAGGGGAGGAATGGCACAGGGGCAGATGGGGCTGTGCTGAACCCAGGGAAGCTGCCCCTCCTCTCCCTCCCACAGGTGCAGCCTTTGCAGAAGAGGAGTGGGAACAGGAACGTGACCGAGAGGAACGAACCCCATGGACCCCATTGCTCCAGATGTACTCTCAGATAAACCCAGAAGCAACCCATTAGCAGACCAGATCCATGTCATCAACAGCCACCACCAAGCCATTAGCAGAGAAAAACCCTCACTGTGAAAGTGCACCGGGAAATTTTTCAGCTGCACTTTAAAAATTCAGGGACATTCCTGAGGTCCCTGCAGGCACCATGTGCTGAGGATCACATCAGCCACACAATCATAGACTGTGCTGAGCTGGAAGGCACCCATCAGGGTCATCAAGTGCAGCTCCCCTCTCTGCGTAGGGCTCCCCCAGGATCATACCCTGTGCCTGAGAGCATCATCCAAACATTTGTTGAGCTCTTCTTTTGCTGATATCACACCTAAACCTCCCCTGATTCAGCTTCCTACCATTTCCTTCACAGGAGTGAAGAAATTAGGGCCAATCCCATCTTCTCCCCTCTCGAGGAAGCCACAGATTGCAGTGAGGTCACCCCTCAACCTCCTTTTCTCCAAACTTAACAATCCAAGTGACCTCAGCCACTCCTCACAAGTCATCCCTTCACATCCCTGTTGATCTCCTTTGGATGCTCTCCAAATGGAGACATCTCTCTTGATACCTTCACCACCTCCCTGGGCAACCCATGCCAGTGTCTGACCACTCTTATGGTGAAGAACTTTTTCCTAATGTCTAATTTGAATCTACCCACCTCTGGTTTTAATCCATTCTCCCCAGTCCCACCACTACCACAGAAGTTGGGGTGTGCTGATGCTGGGATGGCCTCACCTCCATCATCAGCCCTGCACAAGGACGCACATCCCAGTGTCCCCAAGGACCAGTGGGTCCTGCTCCCCCCAGTGGCACCTTGTGCCACCCCAGGCAGGACAGGGCCAAGCTGTGGGGTGGCACCAGCAGGTTCAGCTCTCAGGTCACTGCCTCGGCTGCAGCAGTGAGGGGACAGGAGGGGTAGGGAGGGGATTGCCCTCCTGCCCACCCCACAGCCATGGGGTGCTGCTAGCAAGGAGGGGTGCACTCCTGGCAGTGGGGTGGGGGACTTTTTTCCCAGCATCAGAGCAAACCGCTGCAGGCAGAGCTGCTCCTTCCTCTGCTCACCCTTCAGCTCTGCCACTGAGCATCCGCCCTGCACGCCAGCAGAAAGAAGTGGGGCTGCAGCACTGTTCATGATTACTGTACATTCCCAATAACTTATGTGGGGTTTATTTCATCTAAGCCTTCAGACCCAGCTTTTTTTGAAACACTGATAAATAACTTTGGACACCTGTTTCAACCTGGGCACCCTCAGCACATCCAGGGTCATGTCACAGCACTGCCAGGCACGGGAACAGCGTGGCAGCTGGATGCAGCAGGATGCCTCATTTGGGGCTGATCCACAGAGAAACGTACTTTAAAAATGAAGCTAATCTCAGAATTTTCCACCAACCCAGATTTTAATAAAAATAATCTCCCCTGGAGATAGCTGTAATATAAAGTTGTAATACTGCTTCTCATACTGTGGCCCATGCTTTCTTTCCAGTAACTGTGAATTATGGCTCAATTATGTTCACTTTGCCCTCCAAGCACAGGCAAGAAAAGAGAGGGAGAGGCTGCCCTGATGCCTTCTTTCAAAAAAAAAAACAAAAAAACAAAAAAAAAAACTGGAGTGGACAGCACAAGCTTGTGTCTATCCCTGAGCTGCTCAACACCTGCCTGAGCAGGACCTCCCACCCAGACACCAGGACAGCTTTGCAAGCTCTTTCCCTCCCAGGATCTGTGAAACCCACCCTGTACTGTCTGTCTTGGCCACAAACACCCTGGGTGAGCAGTTGAACCTTAAGAGCTAAAAATGCTCCAGCAACTACAGGTCTGCAACTGCTTCAGGGACAAAGACAAGAGAATTTTCCAGTTTGACAAGTTAGCCCAAAGAAAATTGTGTCCAGTGTGTTCTTCTTGCCATGCTCACTCTAGGCCTTCCTCCATCCATTTCCCAGTGGTTAAATAATCCCAAATGCCCCACAGAGACACTGGGTCTCCTGCTCCCCAGCCCCACTACCACCCCATGGGGCTGCCGTGGCACTTCCTGCCACAAAGGTGGCACCTTCTGCCCAGGAACCTGGCTCATGGGAGAGGGAGCCCACAAAGCAGCTGTCAGGCAGAGTGACAGCAGAGACTTCACAAGAAAAGGGCTTTTCTCTTTTTAAGTAGAAAAAGCAATGAGAAGGAGAACGTCCCCTTTTGGTCACTGTAGCCAAAGTCTGTGGTGGGGACACAGCTCAGCGCTGGGCTCAGCCCTGCACTGACACCCACTCCAGCCCCTTCTGCTGCTGTGCTGGCACCTGCCCTCTCTCCATCAGGCTTGAGGAGAACAAGCCTGTGTCCTACTCCTTGCCTCAAGAACCTGAGAGCACAGGAACAATTATTCCAGAGCACAGGACACAGAAATCCTGCAGGAGAAAGCTCCCACAAGGACCCAGGGTCCAACATGCCCCGCCACAAAGCTGGTGTCAGACAGGGATGGACAGAAGCATCAGCAAATCACCCAAGGATGCTGAAGGCCCCAGAGTGAACCTGATGGGCAAGAATGAAATACAAGTCCCATTTATATGGTAAATGCACCAAGCAGCATGTCCAGCTCGAGGTCAGGGAAGGAAAAGCATAACACACGTTAATGACAGAAAAATTCTACATCGGATGTGTGGCTGTAGCCATCAGGGGTGAAACCTGTTTCTTCTCATTTCTCTCTCCATCACTGAACACCTCTGCCAATGCTGTCCCTGAGCCTACAAGGGGAAACCATCTCTGCACCTCAGCTCCTGCACTGATGCTGCTCAGCACTGCTTTTGGCATCTGCCCTTAAACAGAGAAAGGACATACTAAACCTTAGGGTGATGTAATCGCTGCTGAGCCACTTCACAGACAAACCCTCTGCCAGGCTGAACAGCTTCACTGGAAACAGAACCAAGACAAGAACGCTCAGCCCAGCCGAAGGCATTTGTGATGCTGGTGCCAGGGACTCTGGTGCCGTTCCTGGGTGGGGGTCTCACTCAGTCCAAAGGGGAGGATGTAAAACAAATGCACAAAATAGAGGGATGTGTCTCGTTAGTCAGCATCATCTTCAACTCCTTTCATAGAAATTCTACAAGGAAGCAAATAACTGAAGAGACAGCCTTGTAGGGGTGCCTGTCTGCACAGGAATGGTGCTGGGGAGCTGTCCCCTGGACCTGCAGGCTCCTCCTGAGCTCTCCAGGACTTAAGGAAGTGTCCTCACCTGCCCAGGACTAGATGGACCCCTCTGCCCTAGACAGCATGTCCTTCCTCAGCCCTCACACCAGAGAAAGGCTTGTGCACCCCCAGCTGGGGTGTCCTGGCCCAGGGACTGAGCCCCGGTGCTCAGTCCCACCTCACCCACCTCACTGGACATCAGCAGCCACACAAGGACCTGGCTGCAGGAGAAGCCACCAGCTCCATGACCACCCTCTGCTCCTCTGCAGGAGTCCCCTGTCCCAAGCCAGACACCACTGGGCAGTGGGATGGATGCCTGCAGAACCCAAGCCAGGGGGATCTGGCAGCTGGGTCTGGTGAGAGGCAGAGGGCTGACCCCACACACACCTATTTACTGTGTGTGGCTTTCTTTAAATTGGGTTTGAACAGCTTCAAGCAAATAAACTGCATCTATTCAAAACAACTCATTAAATAATTCACTGACAGCATCCCAAAGGACACTGCACAACACTCAGCAGCTGAACTTCCCCAAAACAACCAGGGATGCCATGCGGTGCAGTGACCCGCAGCTCTCCTGCTGCAGGCAAAAGCCTCCCCCCCCCATGCACATAATAAAGCAAAGTGGATTGATTTAAGTCAAAGTGATCACCAATTTTAACTATGATAAATCAGCTGGCAGAAAATCTGGATATAAATAATCGGGTCTGCTGTTGTTTTGCATTGATAGGCTTTAGCTGTTTTCCTAAAGAAAAGCTGAGTCAGATCAATTCTTAACCATTACGTTACATTAATTTGCAATTTCATATAGACTTTGCAACCAAAAGTGCTTTTTCCTAAGTACAGCGTAACTACATGCATCTATTTAAGCAATTTTAATATAAAATATAAATTCAATTTTTTAATTTTACCCTAGTACTTTAGAAAAGAGTGAGTAGCATATTTCTTATTTAGTAGAGGATAAGTAGGTTTTGACTTGTGATTTAAGTCAAATTGGACTAAGATAAAAATTGGCATTCAGCTCTGTTCATTCAGCATGTTACAATATTTCTAGGTACTAACAAATTAAATACAACTACACTAAACTACCTGTGCTGAATTCATACAAAATGCATTAGCAACCACAATATCCCCTGCACCCACAGGCAACTGACATAAAAAGGGACTTTTATGAGTAGTTACTTAAATTAACTGTTTCTTCACAGCCATCAAGATCTTAGGGCTGGTGGGTCTCAGCCTCTGGAAATTGCCTTTTATGGATGGACTGGAAGAGGAAAGCAAGACCTTCCCAACTCTCCCCATGACCATCTGGCTCCTCACTTCTGGATATGCTCACCTAAGAGCTGACCAGGATGAAAGGAAGGGAACCCTTGCGCTGACTTGTGGTTAGGAGCTGTGTTAGTATCTGAACTAGCTTTACACACTCAGCCAAGGGATTGAGGTGACCCGTTTGACTTGTGCTGACTGACCACCCAAGTGTCTGGGCACCCTGAGGCCCTCAGGACCTGCTCAGGACCCTTCAGCTGAAGTCATGGAGGAAAGATGAACTGCTTACTGAAAGCTGCAAGAGGGGAGATGGAGAGGAGATCTTGGGGAAAAACTCTGGTGTGAGGGTACTGAGCCCCTGATTGCCCAGGTTGCCCCCAGAAGCTGTGGCTGCCCCATCCCTGGAGGTGTTGAAGGTTGGATGGGGCTTGGAGCCCCCTGGGCTGGGGGAGGTGTCCCTGACCATGGCAGGGGTGGCACTGAGTGGGCTTTAAGGTCCCTTCCAACCCAACTGCTTGATGGTTCCATTGTTTCTATACTTCTAACACAGCTGGTTTCTGGTCCTCACCTCTCTTGGTGGAAGGACAAACTGACACACTCTGTGGACACTGTGCCAGCCAGGTGCCGTGCCACAGCTACCCCCAAACCTCTCATCTTGGTGTCAGGGACACTGGATAAACTGGAATGGTTTGTTATACTGAGGATCTCGGTCTGCTCTTCTACAGATCTCACCATCTGGATGCTGACAGAGTGCTCAAACATTTGCATTAGGAAAACAGATGCAAAAAACCACTACAGAGGGACTTTAAAATCTGTCAGCTCTATGCTGTGAACAGCATACAGCGGCAAAGCTTGAGGCTGCACAGTGAATAGGGAAGATTAAAAAAAGCAGAGCAGCTGCTTCATTCACTGAGCACTATTAATCTAATCTGAAAGAGGCTGGGTTCCTATGGAAAAACAATGTGCAGCTTGTAATCAAACAGCATCTCAAAGCATGTGCATAAGTGGTTTGATTCTCCCCTAAAAGGAGTGAAAAATCCAATACAACTATTGACAGCTAGAGATTTTCACATCAGCAGAAAGCAGATGTTTTGGCCAAGAATCAAAGTTTTCAGGGCACTTTAGGCCACTCCAAAGGTCAACTCCTGACCCCCAGCTCTTCCCTCTGCAGCAAAAAAGTTCTCCTGATTTTCCTCTCCCTTCTCTCAGGCTCCCTTCCCTCTCTGGGCACACCAGGCTGGGTCCTGCCCCATTCTCCACCAGCTTTCCTACACCTCCGTGTCCACCGTGTCCTCCTGGCCCCTGAGAAAAGCCTTTGTGGTAATGCAAAAAAAAAAAAAAAAAAAGCCTTTGTGGTATATGCAAAGCCTTTCCAGTCCTCATTCCTCGAGTTAAAAATTACCTCAGAGAAGATAAAAATGCAAGAACATGACTTGGAGCTTTTTATTGCTGCTTTGTGATAGTAGATAAGGTGCTAAGTAGAGAGGCGTGTGGGTGGTGGGTATTTAAATCACAGGCTCCACCTGTACTGCCAGGGGCTCACAGCATCCCTGGTGCTGCTGTTCAGTGTCAACACCTGGAATGAAGCTGGACACCACCAGATCCATAGGGCTCCCGACCCAGCTGCAGGCTGAAGCTAACAGGGAAAAACATTTTTTAAACCTCTAGCAGCTCCTCTGTCTGGTTTTAACATGATTTAAAAGGGAAAAAAGAGTTGCCAGCACACAATGGAGAAGAAAGGCCCTGGGAAGGCTCTGGGAGGAAGGCTCATCAGCTGTGCAGCACCGTTCCTCTAGATCTTCCTGAGCTATTTCAGTATTCTCTGCTCTCTGATAGCAGATTCCCAAGTACCACTCGTGTCTGCAAGAGGCTGTTATCTCTCTACATATATATTTTTAATGGAATGTGCTGAGCCGTGATTCCTTGAAACAAGTTTTCCCTGCTTGCAGTGAAAAAGTGAATAGAAAAACCTGTTCCTTGTGGCTCCCCAATTTTAACCATGGTGGCACATGGAGGGTGGCCAGCACTGCCCACCAGCTGGTGAAGGAAGGCTTTTCCCTTAGGATACACCCCAGGTTTGGACAGACACCCCACAGGATTTCAGTGCCTGCACCCAGTGCAGCCAGACAGGACTGTGATGACCACTGGAGGCCCTTCTGCTTTCTCCAAGGATTGCCCCTGCACTGCACCTTTCCTTCTACCGAGCCCCTAAAAAGGTTCCCATCCCCTTCCAAAGTGCTTCTGCAGCAAGATTTTGGTAATCTCTTTTCAAATATGTTTTAATGATCCAGACCCACAACTCGTAACTATTTCAGATAAACCAACCTGAGCTTGGGCATGCTTCTGTCACCTTAAAACACAGACTACAACCTCATAGATCTTGTGGGTGTTTTGGATAATTTTATCCTGGGTCTCCAGCACCCCCTCCCACAGCACATGGCACAGCTGAAATCTGAGCTGAAGTGGCTCTTCTCACAAGATGAGCAGCCATGGGCCAAAACAGAGAAGCTCTACCAGTGTTAGGAGGGATCCCAAACAGATTGGCCCCTTCTTCCCTTTGCCCAGGCTTGTGCACCCACCCTGTGCAGGGGGACACCAGGGAGCACCAGCAGCTCCCACAGACCATGGTTAAAAGAGGGGGAAGATTCCCAGGGCGCCTAACTCCAAATAAATTGCTACCTTGGGAGCTGCTACAGAGCCCAGGCTGTCAAAACAAATCAATCCCCTGCCCTAGAGCCAGGGTAGAGAATGGGTGTGTGGAGGGGAAGGCTACCACAGCACCGAGCGTGGGCACCCAGAGCTCCATGCTGGACCTGTCCACCAGTCCAGCTCCTGCTCTGCTGCTTCTCTGGCACAGCTGAGCCAGGAGTGGAGGGTGGCTGGAGGGTGGCACTGGGACCTGTGGGATGCTCAGGCTCCCAGCACCATGCCACCAGCTCCCCAAACTTCCGGCTGCAGCCCCCTTGTTCCATGGGGTCTGCTCAGCCCTGAACAGGGTGCACAACCCAGGGCTCATCCCTGTCCACCCACTCCATCCTGCACAGCTCACCCAGCAGGGGCACCCCCAAATCCAGCACTGACACAAGAGGCAGGAGGAGCAGAGGGGCTTTGCCAGCAGGGTTCTATCCAGTAAGACATGATCCCTGCAGGCAGCTGCTGAGCACTCTGGCTCTGCCCCCTCGGGAGTTCAGCACCACAGTACCTAATTACACCATCACAGGCAGCTGCTCAAACACCACACCACCGACCAGACGGTTGCTCCTCCTCCTCCCTCTCTGATACTGCAGCAGCTGCTCAAGTTTTTCAGAGCAGAAGGCAGTGAGCAGGGATTGTGCCACAGCCTCGTGCCCGGTGTCGATTCCCATCACTGTGTGTATGGGGCAGATCTGCCCCGAGTCTGCATGTGACCCACATCAGCCCCGATGCTGGGGGGTCTGGGGGACATCCCCAGAGTGCAGTGCTGCCCCACCCTCTTCCACAATGGCCCCAGGAAGTCTTTCCTCTCCTGACAATACCTACATCCACCCTGGGAGCAGCAGGGGTTTGGGACAACAGTCTGTATGAAGCCTACATGCCAGAACACTTCCACTCCCCGTTTTACTATTGGACTTTTAAACCACAAGTGTGAAGAAGAGTAATTTACTCATCTTTTTGATATCAATCGCTTCCATGAGCTCAGCATTTCTGCCTGCTGAGGCACCCATAGCCAGCACTGTGTTCCTCAAAGAGCTTCTTGCACATGGAGCTGGATGGCCCTCAGTGGTGGGACATTACCTGGCTGGTCCCTGACACCCCACCAAAGCCCTGCATGGGGGAGGACCCCTCCCACGGGACAAATGCCAGCACAGGACAGACATGTCAGACCCCAGAGCCTGGACAACACAGGACATAGTTCCAAAAGAGGCAGATCCTTCAGTATCTCCAGAGCTTTCCCAGCTGCACCACAGGTACCAGGCTGTGCTTCAGAACCACATGTTTTGCAGATGACAACAAATTCTCCCCAGGGCTGCAAATCCACCTTACAGACTGTGAACCTGCCATGGTCTGTCCGGAAACCTTCCCAGCTGTCCTCACAGGGCTGCACCCTGACGGATCTCAGTTACTGCCTGATCTCTGCATCACTTGCAGCTGATAGAGCCTGACTTGATGTGAAAAGCTACCTGTCCACCCTGTGCCTGGAGATGGCAAGACACCATTGCCACTCTTACTGCCAGCAGAGCTGGCAGCAGCAAAGCCCGTGGCACCCCAGCCTTGTGCTGCCCCTGCCAAGCCAGACCCCAGCCCCAGGGGCACCCAGAGGTGCTGGGTCCTGCCTGGGTGGAGGGGTTCCAGGCTGGAGACCAGCCAGCAGAACCCCTTGGGCACACCACCACACAGTCCTGCAGTGCCAGGGATCCCTGATGGGGACCCACCCCTTATCCTCATGTCTGTGATCTTCCTTGAGCAAGCAGGGAAAGAAGCCCTAGGGGGATGATGTGCTCAGGGCCAGGCACAGGAGAGCAGACAGCCCTGAGGGATGGATGGATGGATGGATGGATGGATGGATGGATGCACGCTGCTGAGCCCACTGGGCTCTTCCTGCTGCCCTTGATTGAAGTGCAGGTACCTCAGTTGGCACAGCATAGGAGCCTGCAAAAGGGGGAATTTCTATTTAGGAGTCGGGCCCTACCTGAGCCATGAATGCACCAGTGCTCTGCAGGCACTGCCCTGCTCTGGAAGGGAGGGGTGGCCCTGACACCAGACAGAGCAGGGAGCACCGTGCGTGGTCTATGCTATGCCCCTGCCCAACCAGCAGGGAGCTGCCCTGCTCCCAGCTCCCCAGAGCAGACATGCTGTACCGGGGTGGTCCCTGCTCTGCACCCAAATCTGCTTTCATCCTGTCTTTGCCCTCGGGGAGCAGAAGTCACTGCACAGCCTCCTGTTCCCCCCTTGTATCCCGTGACACCTTGTGCGGGTTGCTCCGTGGATGGGCAGTGGGACAGGGCTGGTGGGGAAGCACTACCCTTCCCAAGCACAACATGGGAGCTCCTGACACCCGCACTGCAAAGCTGGATCCTGAGCTGCAGCTTCAGTAAATTCCCCAGTCACCCAGACTGGCACTGCCCCACATCCCCAAGGCTCCCCCTACTCCTCTGCCAGATCCCCAACACTGCTCCGTGCCCACCTTGTTGGGTGGTCCAAGGGGAGCCCAGGCCAGCAGCTCCCCAGGGGCTCCTACTCTGCTGCCACCCACCCCCAGTCCACAGAGGCAGCACCAGAACTCTGATACTACTCTCCAGCTCTTGGATATGCACCTGCCTCTTGGGTAGGGGAGATCTGGGTGGGAAATTCCTACATTCCGCATGCAAAGATGCTCTGCATGAAGTGCCCCTTTCCTTCCACTGCCCTGGGGGATCTTGGGTCTGGCAAGGCTGAGATGCTTCACTCTGCCTCTGGGACCCTGGCTGCAGAGGGTAGGAAGGGGTCGGGGGAGTTACAATAAACCCATCTCACTGGCTCCAGCATCGCTGCTTCCTCCAAAGCCTACTCAGATTCCCAAAGCAAACCCCTCATCCCTGAAGGGCACCCCCTCATCTGCCCCCAGCACCTTGTTCCAGAGCACTGGCTCCCTGTGCAGCCCACACACGGCCAGGCAAGCACAGGTAAGGCTCTACTCCCATTGCTCCCCCTCTGAAGAGTTCTCCTGGTCAGGGCTTTGTTATCCATAACAAGTGCTCCTGGTGTGGGGATTCCTTACCACCACCCTCCAGGGCACTGAATGCCTGGTCTTGACCAGGCTCAGTTTCCAAGCACTCAGTCACTCCCCCGAGCACTCGAACCCCAGTGCCCCCTAGCCCTGCCCCACTCAGCAACATCCACCCCCCACCCTCTGATGTGCCTGGGGATGCCCGGGACACCTCTGCCCCCTATGCCAGCCCTGCTGCCCCACACCACAGCCACCCCGCTGCCACACCACGGTCCCACGGTTCCGTGTCACACCTGGGTTCCCAGTAGGTCACTCCTGCAGGTCCTGCCTGTGGCACTGGCACGGTGCCGACACAGCACATCCCCCCATAGCGCCATGCAAACCCCTGCGGCCACCTCAGCCTTCATGCACAGACCACGCTCACCCGCAGACGCCCTGCTGCCTGCACACCTGCCTGATCCTGCTGCCCACACATCCACGAGCAGCTCTGGGCTCCTGCAGCCTGTCCCGGCCGGTACTGATGCCGGAGCTGATCCCGGTTTTAGAGACGGTGCTGGAGCAGTGCTGGTACCCGCTCCAGGCTGGTGATGGAGCTCCTCCAAGCTGTGCCCACTCCCCAGGCCCAGCCCCGCGGTCCCCGGGCTTTGAGGCACCGGGATGACACCGGGATGGCAGCGGGATGGAAGCGGGATGGCAGCACTGCAGCCGGGGCTGCCAGACTGCTGTGGCCGCATCCTCCCCGGGTGCTGCGGGGATCCAGGGAGCGGACAACGAGGAGTGGGGAGCGAGACAGCAGGGCAGTGGGGACCGAGGAGCGGGGACCGGGGACGCGGGGCAATGGGGATCGAGGAGCGGGGACGCGGGACAACGGGGATGCGGGGAGTGGGGTAGCGGGCAGCGGGTCTCCGAGCAGCCGTCCTGTACCGGGCTGCCCCCCGCCCACTGCAACGCCAAGTTTGCGGGGTGGGGCCGGGGGGGGCACTCACCGTCTGCTGGAGGTCGGGGATGCCGATGCGGACGACGATGGCGCCGGGCGCGGGCTCCTCCATGCGCGGCGGGGCCCCCAGCTTGGGGGAGCGGGGCCCGGCGGGGCCGCGGGCCGGGTCTCGCCGCGTCTCCTCCCGCAGGCCGGGCCCGGCGCCCGGCTCCCCGGCTCCGCAGGACTGTCGCTCCGGCGGCGGCGACTCGGGGCTCTCATGCTTGCTGCCGGCGGGGCTCAGAGGCATGCTCCGTGCGGCGCGGCGGGGCGGCCGGCACCGGCACCGGCACCGGGGGCCGCGCTCACAGCCCGCCCGGGGGCCCTGCGGGAGGAAGGGGAGGTGAGGGCGCTTGCCGGGACCCGTGGGGGTACCCCGGCTGCGACCCCCAAGGGGCACCCCAGCTGGGACCGTCCCCCGGCTGGGGCCCGGGAGAGAGCCCCAGTACTGCACACGGGCATCCCTGTGGGAACCTCGTCCCCACAGGGACTGTGGGGGCCCAGGAGAGGACCCCCACACTGCACATGGGCATCCCCACAGGGACCCCTCCCCACCATGGGCCCAGGAGATGACCCCCACACTGCACATGGGCATCTTCACAGCAACCCCAAAGGAGCAACCCAGCAAGAGCCATCCCTTGGAAGGGACCCAACAGAGGATGCTCAGCCTCTGGACAGAGGGATATCCCCACACTCTCCACAGGACTCCTGGCTGGCTGCTCCAGATCCCCATCTTGGGGACCTCACGCAGGAACTCCCAGCCAACCCTTCAGGAGTTTCCCAGAGGCATCTCCACACGGCAGAGACCTTGTGGGGTCACACACACTCCCCACAGGCCTCCTGGTGTTGAAGGCCTTGCAGAGGACTTCCCTCACCCTACATGGGAATCCCCATGTCAGAGACCTTACTGTGAAACCCCACACCACACAGGGATCCCCACAAGTGCCCCTTCTCTCCACAAGGGCCAACTGCCCTACTACATGCCCCCACAACAGGCACAGCAGTGGCTCCCCGCTGACACCCAGAAGGGACTCTCCTCATCCTGGCAGCAAAGCATGGACCTGCTCTGAGTGTACCCCATCCCAGGTACATGGACACCCCAAGCCTCTGCTCATGCTGGGACAGTTCATGCACCAGAGCCAACACAGAGGGTCTGTACACACCACCCTGGGGCAGAGGATGAGTTGTCACAGCTTCGGGGCCTGTTCTGCTCTACTGTCAACTGTCTTCTCTCCACATCATCAACGTCGACAGTTTGCCCTTGAGGCCCTGTCCTCTGCAGCCATGATCCTCCATCTCCACATCCCCAACACCATATGTGAAGGACGTGCCTGGCTTTTTCCCATCTGCCAGGGGGACTCACAGGGGTGGCTGGACATCAGCAGGACAAGCAGATGTGACCCAGGGGGTCAGCACCCTGCCTGCCATTG
Organism: Heliangelus exortis; assembly: GCF_036169615.1. Lineage (NCBI taxonomy): Eukaryota > Metazoa > Chordata > Aves > Apodiformes > Trochilidae > Heliangelus > Heliangelus exortis. The sequence continues at coordinate 198,019,026 of NC_092422.1, forward strand.
GGTTTTACAGGGAAAGGTCTTGGTTCTGGCCCAGTAAACTGATCATCCTGTAGCTGCTGGAGTGCTGCCAGTTGTGAGACCCCTGACACCCCCACTCTGTGCAGACATGATTACCTGGGCTGGCCCCAGGGCTCTCAGCTCCAGCAGCACCTCCAGCAGCCCTGGGGGCCAGGAGCTGGGGCTGCCTGCCAGGGCCTTCCCAAACCACCTCACACTTGTAAAACAGGATGCAGCACTGCCCTTGTGCCAAAGCTTTGGGAGCAGGAGCTGGCTGACCTCTGTTTCCACCCTAGAAACCTGTCTGGGTCAGAGAAGCCAAGTTCACACCCTGGACTGGTGGCAAGCCCATCTTCCCTTAGCTCCAGCATGGAGCCACCACTGATTTGGCTGATCACCACCACGGGCTGCTATTTCTGCCAGCCCCCCCACCAGGGAGGGCTAATTAAAGGCAGGAGGACCCTGCCCACCCAGGCCAAGCCTTGGCACCCAAGCCAGCCCCTGCCCTGACAGGAGCAGATGGGATGAGCCCCGCAGGATCATGCATGGGACTGCATCTCGCCCATCACTGGCTGGGATTCAGGGCTACATCTACAATCTACATGACAGCCCTCAAACAGAAATAGCCCCCAAACCACTGAGAGCTGGAGAGATTTACAGTATGGCCTGGATCTGTCCAGGAAATGACTAATAGCTCTTCCTTCAGCCCTCCCAGCCCGAGGCCGAGGGACTGCACACGACAGGCATCAGTGATCCCATCTGCCAGACCAGCCCCGGGAAAGCTCCCAGCTGGAGCAGCATCTGCTGCAAATGCTTCCTGGCTCTGCCAGGCAGAAGGAGGAGGCTGCAGCCCCAGACCTGGAAGTGCTGGGTCACAGGGGGAGTCCAACGTGTCCAGGAGCACAAGCACTGCAATGCCGTGGCACTGGTCCCAGGACAGAAATCACAGCTCAGTCGTGACAAAGAGATCAGCCCAATAGCCACCAGACAGTCTCTGGGCTCCTCCTTTCCTTTGATCCACACCTGCACCCTGTACTGCAGAGCCCCAGGTCCTGGCTGCTGCTAGACAGGGACTGGAGTGTCCAGAGAAGGGAATGGAGCTGGGGAAGGGGCTGGAGAGCAAGGAGAAGGTCTGGAGAAGTTGTGAGGAGCAGCTGAGAGCCCTGGGGGTGTTGATCTGGAGCAGAGGAGGCTGAGGGGAGACCTTCTGGTTCTCTGCAACCCCCTGAGAGGAGGTTGGAGCCAGGGGGGGCCGGGCTCTGCTCCCAAGGAACAAGGAATGGGACAAGAGGAACTTTTGGCCTCAAGTTGTGCCAGGGGAGGTTTAGGCCAACCTAAAGCTGGGGAAGAATTTCTCCCTGGAAAGGGTTGTCAGGGCCTGGCCCAGGCTGCCCATGGCAGGGCTGGAGTCCCCATCATCCCTGGGGGGGTTTCAGAGCCCTGGAGATGTGGGGATGAGGGACATGGTTTAGCACTGGACTCAGAGTTAGGTTAGTGGTTGGAGTCCATGAGCTTAAAGGTCTTTTCCAAACAGAACAGTTCTGTGATTCACTGACACAATGAAGTTGAACATGAAGTTCCACTGGGAAAAATGCTCACAGTAAGGAGAGAATTAATCAGAAATAAAAGCAACATGTGGCCTGACTGCATCTCATGGATATGCATCCACAGAGGTGAGCAGGCCCTGCATCAGATGGGACAGTGGCCATGCACCCTTGTGTGCACCCTGGCAACCAGAGAGCAGGAAAATGTCCCACAGCTGGGGCACATCTCCAAGGCCAGGCTGGATGGGGCTTGGAGCAGCCTGGTCTGGCAGGAGGTGTCCCTGATCATGGCAGGGGCTTGGATAAGTTTTAACCCAAACTATTCCATGATTCTATGATACACCTGCACCTTCACAGAGCTTGCAGAAAGCGTGGAGCCAAAACAAAGGAATATTTCAGATGCAAACCCATCTGCCCAAAGGCACCAAGCTGGCCAGGATCTATCCCCTAAACCCAATCTGCAACCAGGGTGTCCTCAGAGGCAGAGATGGCTTGTGGCCTTTCAGGGACAAACATCCCTCCTCCACCCAGCCTGGCAGCAGCACCCACCCCAGCCCAGCCCTGCTGTCTGCTGCCTGCAGCTCTGTTCAACTATTGCTGCTCTTTGGTTTTATTTCTTTCCTTTTTTTCCTGTCTTGTTATTTCACTAGGAGAAATTAAATACTGCAGATGGTAATTGTCAGATTATTCTTGATTTTTTTCCCAGTCTTCTGGCACCTCATTAGCTCCCAATAGTGTTTAGGACACAACTGTGCATGGTTGGAAAAATCCACTGGCCACCCCCGAACTCCATTACAGGCTTGCAAAGTCATTCACGTTAATTTTCTCTTATTAAATCAACTTCTCTGTTGAGGAAAAAAAATCACTTATCTTGAAAAGATACAAATTGAGTATCTTAGAAATTATAATCCAATGAGTCTTATTCTAACACCAAGAAAAATGGATGAGGACTCATCAAAGAGAGTTATAAAGTCTTTCAAGAAGATTTTATAGTGACAGGAAGAAATCAGTAATGCCTCCATCAAAGAAATTCACTCCTCACTGGTGTTAGCACAACTCCCTGCACATGCCACTAGGAGCACCAAGTGAAACCCAGAGCAGAGTGGTTCATTCAGCTTTCCAAATACTCTTTGCAAGAGCCCTCACAAGAGGTTGTCAAGCTGAGCCACCTTTACCTCTGACATTGTGAGAAACAGGGTTCCCTGAGGCCTGCCCAGTCTCCACCATTCCTGGTGCTGCAGAGCCTCTGCCCTGCCCTGTGTCAGGGGCGGCCATGCCATGGGGATCAACCAACACTGCACTGCTCAGTGCTGCTCCGCCACCTTCAGATCTTCCCATCAGGGCTCCCCCTGGGCTGAAGGTAGCAAAGAACCCCAGTCATCACTCTGTGTATCCCTGAATGTCTCCTCGTCTGGAGGGGAGGCATCTGGCTGAGAGAATCCTGAGAACTGCAGTGCTGGCATTGCACTGGGAAGAACCAGAAAGGTGCAACAGGTAAGATCTAAGAAGACCATGGACACTTTTTACAAGGACATGGAGTAATAGAACAAGGGGAAATGGTTTCCAGCTGCAAGAGGAGAGATAGAGAGGAGATCTTGGGGAGAAATTCTTTGGGGTGAGGGTGCTGAACCCCTGGTTGCCCAAGTTGCCCCCAGAAGCTGTGGCTGCCCCATCCCTGGAGGGGTTGAAGGTTGGATGGGGCTTGGAGCCCCCTGGGCTGTGGGAGGTGTCCCTGCCCATGGCAGAGGTGTTGGAGCTACATGAGCTTTAAGGTCCCTTCTCACCCAAACTAGTCTGGGATTCTCCAGTAAGAGCAGGAAGAACTCAAGGCACTTCGTGGCAGAGGAGCCATCTGGAATTGCTCCTGAGGCTGGGGAAGCTGACACCTCCCCAGGGAGGAAGGAAGGAGCTGCCACCCCAGGCTGTGGCAGGGTGAAGAGCAGGTTGGTGCAGTCAAAGGGAGCTCAGAAGGGTGCACAGCCCAAAGGCTGCTGTCAGTACTGGGACCGGATCCTGCAGCCTGGGCCAGAGCCAGCGGTGCCAGGCACTGGGAGGGTGGGAGGTGGCTCTGTCCATCCTCAGGGACAGGGCTGCTGGCACCCCGGGTGCCACATCTGAAATCCTCTTCCAGACTCTTTCCTCCAGATCTCTCTTTCTCCTCTTCCTGGAAAGCTGTTTCAGCCCCTTCCTTGCTGTGATGGTTAGAAATGGCCTAATTTCTAGCCCACACGTTCGCGGGTAGTTCACCCTCCTCTTGCGTCAGCATTGTCTGTTCCAGTGCAGCCTCTCTCCTCCTTTGTTTATGTAAGTATTTATATGCATATCACAGCCAGCAACTAGGTCCATACCCAGACTTCACTTTGCAGGCTAAACAAGTGCAACTCCTGTGCTCTCCTCTTGCCTGGGCCTGGCAGACCCTTTCCCCCAGGGACACACCTGGAGGGACTGACAGTCTCAGGAGGGGCTCAGGCCACGGGGACCACTCACTGGTTGGATTCATAATTAGGGACTAAAAATCAGGCACCTCCAGATAGCCCTGCACATGGTTTGTGTCTCCCAAGGCTCCCAATGCACGGCAGGGGCATCTCAGCTCCCACCCCAGCAGCAGCCCCAGTGACACACTCTGCTGAGCAGCACTGGAAACAGAATGATAAAGCAGATGAGACCTCAACAGAGACAGCCAAAGCTTCCCAGGATCAAGGGGGCTCTTAGAAAGCAGAACTGCACACCTCCCTCTGTAGGGGCTGCTGGCCACCCAGACATTGTGGCCATCAGCACCTGATGGGTTCACCCACCCTCAGCCACATGTGCCTTGCAGAAAGCACCAGCAACCAGTGCCACCAGCAACCAGTGCCACCCACCCAGACCTGCCCAGCTTCGCAGTTTTCCCTGGATGACTCAGGATTAAATTTCTTCTCCTTTTAGCTCCTGCTTTAACACAAACAGCAGTGACCACCTGCACCTCTCCACTCACAGGCCCAGTGACTCTGTACAAAAGGAACTCTCCCAAGACACCCAAGCATGGGGATGAGTGTGGCAACATCCCCTGGTCCCTTGCACAGAGAGGGCTGGTGCTCCAGGCACAGAAGGCTGCAGGCAGCTGCTCCCCAGCACCAGGAGAGATGGCAGGGAGTGACAGCCCAGCTTGGTGGGCACCAGGTACTTGGGTCCTGCTGGTGTGCAGCACAAGCACACACACACCCCAGCTCCCCTCCTAGGGAGCTCAGGGTGTACCAAGTCCCTGCTCCGGGGCTCTGGGTGGGTACAGCAGCATCACATGTGGCCCCACAGGGAGATCCAGCACTCTGCTGGGGTGGGTATGGACAGCACACAAGGCTGTCACTGATGGGATTGCTGGGATTGGCCCCACTGTGACTGGGATCACTGGGTAGAGCACCATCATCACAATGTGGACACTGTGAGCATGGCTGCAGCAGGATGCGCTGTCGGGCACCGCCTCTGCCTGAGTGTCAGTGCCAGGACAGACCCCACCTGAGGTACCCTGGAGGAGCAGCACCAGGGATGAGGGAGAGGCACCAGGGACAGGGCAGCACATCCCCATCCCTGCCTTGCTGGATCCTGCAGACCCCACAGAGCCCCAGGCAGCACTGGACCGGACAGACACCGGTTCCAGAAGCTCCCACGGCACCCCCAGCTCCACTCCCACCACAGCCCCCAGCCTGGCCGCAGCTCTGCTGTACGAGCTCCTCAGCACCCCCGAGTCCTCCCAGGACAGGGAGCCCTGGATGACACTGAAAAGCCCCCAGCCCTCTGTGCACTGCCGGGAGCTGAGCCCTCACCTGTAAGGAGCGGGGAGCGCAGGCTCCAGCGTGGCTGGCGATGCCCATGGCAGCACAGAGATGTCCTCTGCCCTGGGCAGCACTCACTGCCCTGGGGTGGCCACGGCTGTGGCACCAGAGCGCGGTTGATGGCTGCAGGGAAGCTCAGTGGGAGGCTTGGTGGCCTCACAGGGTGGGACTGTCCTGTCCTGTCCCCATCACCTCAGCACCCAGGGAATCCAGGCCTCCCACTGACCCACAGCTGCTCTTCCTACCCTGCCCTGAGCTGGGGCTCTGCCATGCTGGAGTCCTCCTCGGTGCTTATCTGGGCACAGGCAGGTCCAGTCAGCCCTGATGTTTGCCATGGCTCCATCCCAGCTCTGTGTGACAACCTCATCCTTTGCCATGTGCCCCAGAACTGACCCATGCAGGCAGGGACAGGGATAGGAGCAAGGACAGGGGCAGAGGATGGGGCAGGTGATGGGACAGGGACAGGGGATGGGGCAGGGAATGGGGGAGGGAGAAGGAGAGGGGGAAGGGACAAGGACTGTGTTCGTTGTGTCAGGATGCAGAGAGCTAACGAGGAGAGGGATGATGAGTGCTCATTGATCAGCTCCTGTGCGGCCGCAGTGTCCTGCAGGGCCTGACGGGTAATTCTCCTGCCAATTGATTTTTCCTCTCTCTGTTTGCCAGGGTTAGTGGGTCACTGGGGATGTGGTGATGATTAAAGGGCAAGTCCTGCAATGCACCCTTCACTCGTGGGAGCAAACTCTGCATCAGCACTCAGCTGTCCTGGAGGGACAGCAGAGATGTGCCCACCCCAGTGAGAGGCAGAGGGATAAGGAGCAGCATCATCTGCCCAGGCAGTGGCAGGACCAGGATCATTGGAGCTCATCCGTGCCTCTGAGTACCCAGCAAAGGGGCAGGGGCAGCCCTGTACTCCCCCGGCACATGCACATGTGGAGGCATCTGCAGTGCTGGTGGCTTAGTGGGGTTTGTAGCATCCCAGCCTCATTCCTTGGGCTCTGTGCATCCTGGACTGCCTGCAGGGAGAAAGTCCCTGTGTGGGGCTCACAGCAGCAGTGAGCCCTGGCCATGGTCAGCACTGCTGGGACACTGTGAGGACATGTGGGGACAGTCCCTTGAGCCTCCCAACCTGAGCTCACTCCAGTACAAATCCAGAGTGAAGAAACACTTCCCAGATATAGAAACACAGAATCACTGAACAGTTCGGGTTGGAGAGACCTTTCAAGGCCATCTACTCCAACCCCTCTGGGTGTGAGAAGAGACATTTTCAACTAAATAAGGTTGCTCAGACCCCCATACAACCTGGTCTGTTCCCGGGGATGGGACATCTCCCACCTCTCTGGGAAACCTGGTGTTTCACCATTTTGCCAGTAACTGCTGGGTTGGATACACCTTCATCAGCTGGGAAAAAAAACCAAAAAACGTGTTCTTGTAGGAAAATTAAAATTAACTCTAAGTAGAACATTTTCCTTCCCAAACTGCTGCATCCTTTTGGGCTCCATTTATACATTAGGATGTTGCAGCTTCTGCAGCTCAACTGCTATGGACCATCCCTGGCACTATTCTGGCCAGGACCTACCATCCCTCATCCCAGCAGCTTCTCAGCACCTAGAGGTAGCCACCCTCTCCTGAAAGCCAAGAAACCTTAACACAACAGAGCAGCTACACACACTCTTTCCCTCGCTAACAGAGGTGGCTGAAGACTTGGAAGGTTGCCATCTATTCCCCTGCCATGAAACTGGGATCCGTGACCTCTGGGTGCCATGAGGGCACCTCACAGGAGCTGCCACCACTCACACAGGGCACCAGGGATGTGGTGACTGCTGCTCCAGTGGGGATGGTGTCCCTAGAATCCTGTCACCACACAGACCCTGCAGCAAGCATGCCCCAACAGGAGCGTCTGCAAACCATGGGTCCATCCCTGCTGGCAGGGACAGCGTGGGGCTGGTCCAGCCCTGGCATGGGGGCTGCAGAGATCAGCAGAGCCCCTGGCCCATGGGGGTCCCTCACAGCTTCTCCCATCCCAGGATCCAGGGGCTGGCTCAACTGGGAGCAGCCTCAGTGGGAGGCACTGGGGACACTCCGGCAGCCACGGGAACATCACCCAGCACATCCACAGTGGTAACCACAGCTACACCCTCTCACCAGGCACATGCCAGGCCTTGCACACCCTAGATGGGGTCCCCTGACCTGGCACCCCCTGGGGACATGCTGCAGACCAGCCAGGTCACAGCCACCCCATGGGCTCAGGGGCACAGGGACAAACTGTTCTCACTGGTAGCACTGCACCAGCCACAGCACCACAACAGCAGCTGGAAATCACCACCAGGACCAGAGCAGGGGCTTGGACACTTCCAGAGTCCTGTGGGCCAGCCTGGCCACTGGATGAACCTGGCTTCTCTTCTGGTCCCACAAGTCATGAAGTCCCATCAGGTCCTCCACAGAGTCAGAACAGAGGGCTCTTGGCACACCAGTGCAGGAGGAACATGACCCTGGAGCCTGCTCACCATGGACAGGCTGCCAAAAAGCATAATCTGCTCCTTCCATCTCCCCACAGCACCACTGGGCAGGTAAGCACAGCCCGGGAAGGTGGCACAGCCTGAGGACAAGGAAAGCCAAGGTCATGTTCCCAGACCTCCCACCCTCACCTCCACAAGCACCTCAGTGTCCCTGAACAGACCCACAGCAAGTGCCAGGTCAGAACACAGCACCCACCTCTGGGTGACACCATGGCAGACCCAGCATGGCATCCCACACAGCTGTGGGGCTGCACAGCCCCCAGAACTGTCCTGTACCCAGTGTGACATCCCACACATCACCCAGGACTGTCCCATACCCAGTGTGACATCCCACACAGCTGTGGGGCTGTGCATCCCCCTGGCCTGCCCTGTACCTGCTGCAGTCCCTCACTGCTCCTTCACCCCCTGGCTGCAGCTCAGGAGGACCCAACCCAGCATGAAGTGAGGAACCTGAGAGCACCCAGAAGTTGCAGAATCCAGGAAGCAGCCTTGAGGGCCCTGCTGCTCTCAGAACCTACCACCCCCTCACCATCTCCACCAGAGAGGTCTCATCACTGTCCCCTCACTCAGCCCCACCTACAGTGCCCTTGGCCGTGCCCCAGCACCCCCCAGCCCCCCTGCCAGAGCTCCAGGACCCAGAGCAGAGTGTGGGGTCCAGGGCTGCCAGTGCTGGCCCAGTGTCTCAGAGGGGGTGTCTGACCTGTTCCCAGGGACTCGGTGCCGCTCGGCTGCAGACTCTACCCAGAGCTAGTGTCAGGGTGGCTGCCACCCCAGACAAACATCCTGCTGCTGCAGGGGAAGAGTGTCCAGAGCCCGGCCAGCCCCAACCACCGCTCAGCTTCTGCTGAGCCCTGCGGTAATAGGATCAGGCTGCCTCCATCTGTCTGTCTGGGCCTGAGACACTAATCACCTCCCAGGCACCCCTGCACCCCTGCATTCTGCACCTCTGCACACCTGCATTCTGCACCTCTGCACACCTGCATTCTGCACCCTGCACTCCTGCCCCCGGCACCCTGCACCTCTGCATCCTGCATCCTGCCCCCTGCCTTCTGCACCCCTGCATTCTGCACCCTGCACCCCTGCATTCTGCACCCTGCACTCCTGCCCCCAGCACCCTGCACCCCTGAATCCTGTCCCCTACCCCCTGCCTCCTGCACCCCTGCATCCCTGCTTTTCCCCAGTCCCTCTGCATGGACCCACTCCCTGGGATCCACTGTGGAGTGTGGTGGACAGGTCAGGCACTGCCCCTGGTGCAGTCACCTGCTGCCAGAGCACCCCCTGTGCTGCTGCCAGTGCCCACAGCAGTGCTGCCACAGAGCCTGCTTGGTCCCTGCAAGTCATGGGCTCTGTGACCCGGAGGGGTGGCTGCGCCCAAGGCACCAGCTGGTATTGGGTGAGTCAGATCAATGCCCCCCCCAGTACAAACACAACTTGCTCCCCCTACACGTCTGCCAGCACTGCACTTGTGCTGTTGGAAGGGCTGGTGACACCTGGCAGTGCCCTGCAGCAGGGGAAGCACCCGGGCTGTCCAGCTCCCAGCCCTGGTGTGATGCTGCATGGCACTGCATGGCACAGCACTTCACTGTAAAGCACTCCATGGCACAGCACTGCACTGCAACTCCCCTGCATGGAACCCTGCAGTGCAGCCCCCGCAGCACCTCCAGCCCTGAACAGAAACAGCCCCCGCAGCTAAGCCCACACAGCCCTGCGTGGGCAGCCAGGATTATCTGGAGGATTTATACAGTGAAGTGGCAAGAAGACACTTGAGGGGTCTTGGAATGAAGCTGCAGGCTCTGAAAAAGAGCCTGTTGAAGCCAGAAAAAGCACACGCTACTCCGGAGCATCAGCATTTTTTGGTTCCTTTGTTTCATCCTCTGGTTTCCAAGCCTTCATTCTGAAGCTCAACAAATGCTGCCTGCTGCCAGGATGGCTCAGCCTTCCCAGATGTGAGAAGAGGCTGGTACCCCACAGAGGTGTCCATGGACATGAGGGTCCCTCACTTCTCATCTCATCCCTGCCCTGGGGAGGGACAGGACACAGGTCTGCAGTGAATGAATGGGTTTGGCAGGTCATAGCCTGAGGACAGGGGCAGAAGATGGAGTCCTACTGCACTGCAAGCCCTGTCACTGGCTGCACTAGTGCAGGGCAAGCAGGAGGTGGGAACAGGAACAGACTTGGGTATGCACAGCTGGACAGGAGACAGTGCCAGCCAGACTCTGGCTGGAGCCAGGAGTTGCTGTGCCAGGTAGGGGCTGGGGTCCCTGCTGGGCACCAAGAAGCCCCTGTGGAGGGGGAAGAGAGAACATGTCCAGCGGAGCAGGCAGAGGCCAGGGCAGTGCCTCTGAACCTGCCTCCAAGCACAGAACATGAGCAGCCCCTTATCACAGACAGACGTTTTTCATTCGCCCTCTCCCATGGGACATCTTTCCCCTACCCTTCCCCTGCTGTGTCCCACAGCTCAAGCTGCTTCTCCACCAGCTGTGGGCTGTCACTTCCCTGCTCCCATCTTGGGAGTTGCTCATCCTTCCCTGTCCTCAGCATAGCTCTCTCTGGCCTCTCCTCTCCTGCCAGCCTGACAACAGCCACGGAGTCACCACCAAAAATCCTCAGTGACTCCGTGAAGACAAGGGAAAGGTCCTTGGCAACATGATGCACATGTGCACCCATCTCCCATCCAGACCTTGCCCTGGCCTGTAGAGCAGCACCCAACCCGTGAGCACAGGAGTGGGGTGACATGATCCCCAAACAAAGCAGTGCTGAGGACAGGCAGTGCCTGCAAAGTGCTTAGTGTCCCCAGGCAGGGGGAGAATGCCCCAATGGAGGAGGCAGCATCTGAGCAGCCAGGGCTGGAAAGGGAAGCACCCACAGCAGTGTGATGTCCATCCAGGAACCCTCCTGTCCTCCCAGACCAGTGCTGCTTGTCCCAGATAGACATCCTGGATCCCAGCTGATGGGGCTGGGGGATCCCACCAGAGAGGACACCCTGTATCCCAGCTGGATGGGGCTGGGGGAGGATGGGCTGGATGAGAGGACATCCTGGATCCCAGCTGATGAGCCCACAAAGCTGGTCATCCAGCCTCCCCTGGGACCTTTCCTCAAAGCACCTCATGTAGTAATGACCCCTGACTCACAACTGCTTCTGCTCTGCTTGCAGAACACGTCCCTCTGCTCTCAGCTCTCAGCCCCAGTGCTGGGTCCCCCCTGCCCCCCAGGCCATCCCCTCCCCTCCCCGGACAAGGCTGCAGGGCCCTGGCCAGCCCAGCCCTCCACCCCATGGGGAAAGGGAAGGACACAACAGAGGTTACCTGAAATGACTGTCACAGGCAGGGGGTCACAGCACTCGCTCTTCATCAACCTGCAGACAAGAGTGAGGACAGCGTCAGGGCACGTGGAGCCCCCACACACCGAGCCCCTGATGACCCCAGACCCAGGGCAGCTGGAGGTGTGGGACCCCTGGGCTGGGAGCCTGAGAACACCTCCAAGGGGACACGGGGAGACACACAGTCACAACCTATCCCTAGCACCAGCACATTGTCCCTGTGCCCTGAGCCCACCCAAGCCCTGGGGACAGGCACATCTTCTGCTCCCTGAGGACACCAGGGGGGCTCTGTCCCTTGCCCTGTGGAGAAACCACAGCAGCTCCGTGAGACCACGAGCAAGGGGAAAGTGGAGTCCTGGGGGAACAGCCCCAGCACTGGGGAAAGCAGACAGAGCCACCATGGGTCAGGGACTTCTGAAGCACCTCTCCCACCCTGGGTCAGAGGGTCCTGGAGCACCTTGCCCACCTTGGGCCAGGGGTCCTGGAGCACTTCACCCACCCTGGGACAGGGGGTTCTCCAACCCCTCTCCCACCCTGGCTGACAGGCTTCCCAGTGCTGGTGAGCAGAGGAAGGCTGGACCTGAAATCCCAGCAATGCCAAAGGTCAGGTCCTCCGGAGGGTTGACTCTTGTTCTCTTGTTTGGGACAGTGACAGGGGACCAGGACCCCCTGAGTCCACCTCCTGAAGACAACACAGCAAGTGCCCCAGCCTAAATTCAGAACAGCCACAGGCAGTCAGGGAAAGAGAAAAGTGTATCCATAGTGTCTGCTTTCTCGTGTGCTGGAAATGTGCATGCTTTCTCTCCTGGATGCTCATTAAAGATCCTTTCTGGGTGAGTGGCTGCAATGGCTGCTATGTTGTAGGGAATTAAAAATGCATGACTTGGGATTTCTTGGAGCAGGCCTGTTGTGCTGCAGCTGGTGTCAGCAAGCACAAGGTGCTGTGGGGGGAAGGGGTGTCAGCAAGGACCCCGTTCCTGCAGAGCTCATGGTGTGCCACATGGACAGCCAGGCTGACAACCTGCACAATTTATAAGAACACACACCCCAACCTCCACTGGCAGAGGGGTCACAGACTCTGCGATGCACCTGGAAAACTTTGCAACTATTGTGTGCCTCTGTAAAATGACTGCTGAGGTCCCATGGGCTGGAGCAGGATGTTCTGGACAAGCTGCCGGGGAACCATGGACTCCCCCCTTGAGGGGGACACCTGTGCCATCAACACAGGGGACACCTACCACAGCCGTGGGTGTAGGACCTAACAAAAGAACATAAGGCATAGAATCACAGAATTATCATGGTTGGAAAGGACCCTCAGTATCATCAAGTCCAGCCACTAGTCCTACACCACCTTAACCACTAAATCATCTCCCCAGTGCCATGTCTACCTGTCTTTTGAATACCTCCAAGCATGGTGACTCCACCACCTCCCTGGGCAGCCTGTTCCAATGCTTCACTGCTCTTTCAGTGACACAGTTTTTCCTAATATCCAATCTGAACCTCCCCTGGCACAATTTGAACCATTTCCTGTTGTCTTATCACTGGCCACTGGGGAGAAGAGGCCAACACCTGTCTTACTACAGCCTCCTTTCAGGGAGTTGTAGAGGGCAATAAGTCTCCCCTTGGCCTACTCTTCTCCTCCTCTCCTCAGCCCCAGCTCCTTCAGCCTGTCCTCAGTGAACCAAGTCCCTTAGCACTGGAATACTCAGCTCTTGTCCCTTAGCACTGGAATACCATGACAGAGCAGTGTGGGTGTTGGGGCAGGGGTCTGCTGAGCCAGCAGGACATCAGACCTTGATGAGCAGAGCCTTGCAGGGCTGAGGGGCACAGGCTGGGACACCAGCACAGCTCCCTCCCACCTGGCTGCACAGGGGTCCAAAGCTAGGGAAGGACCCCGAGCACCACCAGGGGAGCTGCAGGCAAACTCTTATTTGCTGCAATCAGGAGGCTGGACAGGGGGTGGGTTGTGGGGGACACCAGAGCAGGAGCTCCCCAGCACTCCAGGCCACCCGGGCAGCTCATGCTTCCAGCTCACCCTCCAGCAGCCCCAGCATGGGGACGTGATGGGTTGGGGCTGGAGACATGTCACCAAAGAGGCACAACCCAAACACCCCATCACGGGGGGCCCAGCTCCACACCCCTTGAGCCTCTGCTCTCAAATAGCCCAACCGAGGCACACACACACAGGCAGCAGTCACCAGGAGCCTCCCCCTGACCCATAACAAGGCCCTGGGGCGGGACAGCCACGGCACAACGCTGGGAAGACAAGCTGCAAGCCCCTGGTAGCACCGTGTCCTGACCTACTGGGTAGGGCTGGGGCACCACTGTGGGTGGAACGGGCAGCAGCACAGCCACCACCCTGGGCACAGCCACCACCCTGGGCACAGCCCCACGGGTTTGGTGGGGGCACAATGGAGCACCAGGGACCCCTGGGAGCACAAAAACTCAGGGGGCTCAGGAGCAGGACGCAGGAATGACCAAAGGGCAAGAAAAACTGCTGCAAGAAAAGAAAGGGAAGGGCAGAGATTGCTGCCTTAGAAGGAGGGAAACAAGAAGGACACAGATAAAAGGCTGCAACATCCTGAGCAGTCTGCAGAAAGGAGATGACACTCCTGCTCTTTTCATCTCCCAGCACGAGGGCAGTGGGAAATGTCGTGGGATCTCTCACTAAGAAAAGGAAGTACCTCTCCACATCACCCAGAACCAGCTGCTACAGCAACACCACAGGAAGCCCTCCAGGCCCATAATGGTGCCAGTTCCCAGCCTGACCTCGAGGTTCCAGCGGATGCAGACACAACCAAAGCCACTATCAGCAGCCATGTGGCAAGGCAGGATCACCCCCCAGCATGGCCAGCTGGTCCCCAACCCTCTGGGGCAGTGCCAGAGGTGCCAGGGCAGTAAGAGGGTCCCAACGGGTGGCTCTGAACTGCAGAGTGGCTCACAGCACCAGAAGCACCCTTGCCTCCATCTCCAGCAGGATGGCTCTTGCTCCTGCTCCTGGCTCCTCCACACCATTTCCATCCCACCCTGACCTCCAGAGAAGATCTGGGCCAGACAAACAAGCTCCTGGGCTCCTCCCAGGCTGGGCATCTTGAGCATCATTTTTTCTGTCCTCAGGTGGCAAGGACTTGATGGAACATCAGCCATGGGAACAGACATCCAGTACAGTCAGAGGCACCCATCTGCACAGGAAGCAGCTCAGGAGATAAATTAAATGCTTATAATATGAGCATCTTCTCCCAACCCTGATAACAGGCAAAAGAGATTTATGAGTTTATTATTGGACCTGATAAATTAAACTCTTCAGAGAATAAATTATGCAGATGATCTGCGATGTATTTAGACTGCAGCTTGCACAGGATCCCAACCCTCACAGTCCCTGTGGATCCGGCTGTCTGCCGAGCCAGAGAGGCCTTGTTCAGATGAGCAGGGAGAACTCCGAGGGGGGCTGTTCACTCTTGCTTGTGAATGTCAACTCTGCCTTCCACTTGTCTGAATCTGCTTCTTTTATCAGGAATGTCCAGATTTCCTGCTCTTCGTTCAGATTCTTCCCTTTCCGGGATAAGGAGCAAAGACTGTAGGCTGGCAGCAGCCACAGCTGCTGCTCCCCATGACAGGAACACCAGTAACAAGTCAGGGGAAGCAGAACTGTCCCCAAGACAGAACTGGGAAGCATCTGGAGCCTTCTCTCTCAGGAGGGCTGTGGGAAGGCCCCTCTGCACCCAGAGATGTCCATGAGGTTCTGGCAGGGCAGATGGGACACAAATGCTGTGAGCAGGGTTCATACAGTGGGGACACGGCTGTTTCTGCCTCCTGAGATCTCTCAGGACACCACAAAGGGAAATGCCACTCAGTCCCTCACCCAGGCATGGCTCAGGAAGCCGTTCCAGCTGCTCCAGACACAAAATGCAGGTGAAGCCTTGCTTGCCTCCAGGGCAGCCACCAAGGGCTGTGATGCCACCAGCAACCACATCTCCATCCCATACCAGGCTCAGCTCTTGTCACAGCTCCAGGGATCTGCAGCCCTGATGAGGAGCAGGAGACATGGAGGAAGGGCACAGCTTGCAGCCCCCCACTCTGCCAGGAGCTGCAGACCCTCTACCACAGTGCAGGACACTTCACATCAGGATGTCAGGAGAGGGCTGAGCCTCCCCAGAGCTCATGGGACAGGGAAGGTCCCCGGGCAGCCTGGCCCCTGGGCGGCTTCCGACAGTGATGAACAATGGTGTCCAGGGCTGAGTGCTCATGGGGCGCTGTGCTTCCTGCCATTCTTCCTGCTCCCCTGAGGATGTCTATAAAAAGCAGAAGAATCCAGACCTGGAAGTTGACACAACTCCTTACATAAGCCCAGCATGCTAGCGGGAGCCCTGCAGGGCCAGGGGGGGAGCAGCTGGAGGGAGGTGGGACAGAGCCTGGGACCCACCGGCTCTGTCCTGGGGAGAAGTGTAGCCCTGATCCAAATTGTACCTGGGGGTTCTGTGTGCAAACAAGGGCCAGCCAACTACCAAACCCACCCCTGACCACTGAGGTCTCGCTGCTCTTCTAGAGTTGTCAAAGTCACCCACCTTGGCACACACTTCCCCCTGCAGCGCTGGGCTGGTGGGAGGGGTCCCTGCCCATGGCAGGAGGTGGCACTGGAGGAGCTGTAAGGCCCCCTCACACCCAAACCAGTCTGGGACTCTGTGACTCTATGACAGCAAACCCCAAAGAACCATCTCGTCCCAAAAGGAGCCCTGGTGAGACGCAGGGGCTGCAGGAGGCTGTGTGGGGGACATGTCCTGCTCTGGAGCTGGGGGCTCAGCTCTGCCTGGGGAGGGGCTCACGCTGGTGAGAAGCTGCTGCCCCTGCACAGGCTCTGCACAGCCCTTTTCCCACCCAAAGTCACCGTGCAGAGACAGACCTGACTCCATCCAGAATGACAAACCCAGAGAGCTGCCAGCAGCCAGGGGACAGCGCTGCCGCTGGAGAAGATCTCTCAATAATTAATGACAGAAGAGCCTCCTGATGGACCTGCCTCTCCGGTTACCAGAGTCCCTGCTCGTCCTGCTCCCAGCACGGCTCTGGGCATCCCGGCAGCTGGTGGTGGCACTGACACCCCGTTGTCCCCTCAAAGCCTCGTGCCAGCCCCAGAGCCCGTGCTGCCTGCCCTGCCCACGCTGCCAGCAGGAGCCGAGGCACCCGTGAACCGGAGCTCTCCCGTTGTCACAGTGACGGCAGCTCAGCTGCCTTCGGGAGTGGGATGGCAATTCACTCTTTGTGCTCCTTTTAGCTGCAGGGCCTCCCCTGCTCCAGGCCTGCCGTGGCAGGGGGGTTCCTGCCCCACGGCACTGCTGAGCACCCACTGCACCCACAGCTCCTGCCCTGTGTCCCTGGGCACCGGATCCTGGGCTGAGGAAGAAGGCTGGAGCAGGACCAGTCCCCCTCGCTGCCCCACAGATTGTTCTGGATCCTCCTCATCTCCTGCACAAAGGGAGAGAGGGGCAGGAGTTGGGACAACAGCCGAGCCCTCCTGCAGTGCCTCCACCAAGGACCCTCATCCCACCAGGATGCCCAGCTTCACACATGCTTCACAGAATCCTAGACTGGTCTGGGCTGGAAGGGACTTTACAGCTCACCCCAGTGCCAGCCCCTGCCATGGTCAGGGACACCTCCCACGAGTCCAGGGTGCTCCAAGCCCCATCCAACCTGGCCTGAGACACTGACAGCCACAGCTTCTCCAGGAAACCTCTCTCAGGGTATCACCACCCTCATTTCTCGCCAGGATCTCCTCTCCATCTCCCCGCTTGCAGATGGAAACCCTTCCCCCTCAGAGGGTCCCATCCCTCCAGGCCCTTGTCCCAAGTCCCTCCCCAGCTTTCCTGGAGCCCCTTCAGGCACTGGAAGGTGCTCTAAGGTCTCCCCATTGCAGCCTTCTCTTCTCCAGCCTCAACACCCCCAACTCTCTCCACCTGGCTCCAGAGCAGAGCTGCTCCAGCCCTCCCAGCAGCTCCAGGGCCTCCTCTGCACTGGCTCCAACAGTTCCGTGTCCTTCTGGTGCTGGGGACCCCAGAGCTGGACACAGCTTTACCCCAGGGGGGTCTCCCCACAGCAGAGCAGAGGGGACAATCCCCTCCCTGGCCCTGCTGCTCATGCTGTTGGTTACAGCCCAGGACACGGTGGCTTTGCCGCGCTCTATGAGACAGGGAGCCCAACCTCACACCCCCCACAGCCCTGCACTCAGCTCCTCACTACTTGCACATACGTTCCTCATGGTTTGCACATGCATTACGTGCTCCTGTACAGAGGTAGCAGCAATCATTTTTAGCTGGTGGAAACTGCAACAGAATATTCTGTAGCAGGCTACTTGTGTGTCTGTTTGTCTGCACCCCAGCACACAGCCATGCTTCAAGTGAACAACACAGCACAGAACACAAACAGGACAGATACCATTATTCATCTGATAATACAAACCATATTAAGAATACTTAGGTGTTTTATGAATATTTATGTGTTACATGCTGTACAATAGGAAAAAAGCCAGTCTTTATCTGAAAAAAAGGACATGCTGGTACGGTCCTTTGTGCTCTTTTGTACTCTCAGCCCCCTTGGCCACACACCTTGGAAGTCTGGAACAGTCAGCAAAAATTCCTCAGAGGGCTACTGTGTGGGTGCAAAGTGCACAAGAACTTTGTCACACGCATTTCAGTGCTGGTACAGAAATAAATTATGGAAGTCTGTTAAGCATTGTCTCCATTACTCGCACATTATTGCTGAGACAGAATGACCGTGAAAGTTTTTAGTGAAGTTTATAAAGTTCCATGAGGAGAAAGACCCCCAGAGTCTCCTGCTGACACCCTCAGAGCTGGGGGGTTCTGAACATCTGCTGGGTCTGCAGCAGGCACTGGACAAGGGCAACTGCACATCTCGGGGGCAAAGGTGTTTCCAGAATACCAGGAGGGGACCAGAGCCACGCCATGGCTTGAGCCACTTCCCCAGACCTTCTGCTTGCCCAGCAGCAGGCACAGACAGGCAGGAGACATCTTCCCACCCTGCCTTGCCACGGGCATGGCTGCAAAGCCAGCTGCACATCTGACTGTTTCTCATGGACAACCCCAGCACAGAAACACAGAATCATTTGGGTTGGAAAAGTCCTTTAAGATTGCCAAGTCCAACAGTTACCCCAGCACTGCCAAGCCCACCACAGGGCTGAAGGCTTTGAGGACCCCTGTCTGTAGACACCAAGGCAAGAACCAGCAGGTACAGCTTCTGTTCAAACCCAGTTTACTGAAATCCATTGCTGCCTTCATGCTGGCATCCTGATTTACACCAGCACCCATGCAGTCAGACATGGCTTCGGAGTTCCCTGCTACCTTGGCCCAGTTTTGGAGGAGGAGAGCAGCAGGCTCTCACTTTTCCAGCTGTTTCCCAAGACATCAGGGACTGGCAAAAATTGCAAGCTGCAGTCCAGGCACAAGAACACAACCACACAGGTCCCATCCACAGGACTGTCCGGTGCACCCCGAGCCTGCAGAACAGCCCACGAACCGTGACAGCCTGGGGGTGGGGGGAGGATCGTTACTACAGGAATTGGAGCAGACAACAGCGCACAGAAAATGGTGTGCTGAGCCCTGAGGGTAGAGACACCCAATTATGCACAGATACACAAGGATCACGAGCAGATAAGTTCCAAAAGCAGTGGCACAGGCTACAGAAGCAATGTCATGCCCTCACCAGGAGTCCCCCTGCCTGTCTAAACGCTTACGGACCACCCCACAGTTGTCCTGGTCCCCAAGTTCTGATGCATGCTCTGCCTGCTGCTGAAGAGCAGGACTCCTGCTCCCCAGCACAAACCCCCAGCCACGACCACGGCTCCTGCTTCCCAGCATCTGTGCGCCACTGCAAACGGCGGCATCCATCCCCAGCTCACTGCAAATCCCAGCCCTCCTTCCCCAAAATAGATTCCCACCACAGCCCTGGCCCCTGCTAGCCCATCCACGTGCCCAGAGCCCATCACAGCCCTGACCACCAGCACCAGCACCCCTGTTCCGACCACGGCTCCTGTCCCACATCCCTCTGCAAGCCACGGACCCCCGAAACATCCCAATGCGAGCCACAGCTACAGACACCCCCCCCCCCATATATACCCCACTCACCACAGCCCCCTAGCTCCAGGGACGGGCACCCAACCACAGACCAGAGCCCAAATTACCCGGCACCAACCCGCTGGACTGCGCACCACAGCCCTGTGCCTACACCGAGCCCTCCCAGTGCAAACCACAGCCGCCATTTGGGAGCACCCCCCAGTGCAAACCAAAACCCCCACCGCGGGAGGGCACCACCACAAACCACAGCCCCCACCCGGGGGGGCACCGCTGCAAACTACAGCCCCTACCTGGGAGCCCCACAATGCAAACCACAGCCCCCACCCGAGAACCTCCCCCCGCAAACCACAGACCCGCTCCCCCGCTCCCCCGCACGCCCCCGGCTCCCCCTCTTCCCGTCCCCCTCCCGGCAACGTTCAGCCCCCAGCCCCTCCGCGGCCCCTCTGCTCCCGCCGCGGTAGCCGCCCTTGCTCCCCCCGTGCCCCGGGCAGCCCCGGTCCCTCCACCCGGCCCGGGGACCTCCGCAGGCGCGACCCCTGCGCGGGGCTGACCCTGGCCCCGCCGCTGCCCGCCCCGGTCCCGGCCCTGCCCCCCGAGGCCGCTCAGTACCTGCGGGGCGGCGGGGCCAGAGCCACCATCGCCGGGGGACAGCGGGAGCGGCGCGGCGCGGAGCGGAGCGGGGCCGGGGCGGGGAGCGGCGGATCCTCCGCGAACTCGGCCCCCGCCGCCGGCAGCGGGTGTTAGTTTAAGTAGTTGTCATGGCAACGGGGAGTCGGCGTGCGCGGGAAGGGGAGGCGGAGGGAAACTTCAGAGGCGGCTGCTCCAGCCCGGACACGACCCCCGGCCCGGCCGCCCAGCCCGGAGAGCGCGGCATCGCAACCGCCCCGCGCCCTCCCCTCTCCCCCTGCCCCCCCAGGGCTCCGCTGCTCTCCGGCACCCTCCGGCCACGGCTCGGCCCTGTCCCGCCGGCCGCAGCCCCAGGAGGAGCTGGAGGCAACAGCCGGGCTGGGCCGGGCCGCTCTCAGGGCACCCCGCCCAGGGCACCCGGGCCGGAGCATCCCCGAGCCGAGAAGAGTCAGCGGCGCCGCCGAGAGCAGGACGGGATCCGCGGCCTGGGGGCACGGCACCACCACGGCCCAGCCCCACGGACCGGCCCCAAAGCCAAGTCCGAATTGTCTCACAGCCGGGACAGCCCCCTGCTGCCAAACCTCTCCCACCAAGCCTACCACAAAGCACCGGGGACACTCCCGCCCCGCTGAACCCATCCCCACCGAGCCCACCACAGACCACCCAGGACAAGCCCAGCCCCACCGAGCCCGCCGCAGGGCACCGTGCCCAGCCCACCCCGCAGACCCCGAAGACGAGGCACTATCCCTGCTGGCCCCGCCGGGAGCACCGTGCTGCCCTTGGCCGGGTTGTCCCAGCCCGACGGCCCCAGCAGAGAGCAGAGCAGCCCCTGCCCCACGGCTCGGGGACCGCAGGGCTCCCACCGCCCCGGTGCCGTTACCTGGCCCAGGCCCGAGCGCTCCGGCACAGGCGGCTCCGGCTCCTGGCGCCCGCCGAGCCAGAAAATCCTCCAGGAAACCCGCGGCCGCCAGCTCAGCCCCTTTCCGACAGGAAGGGACACCCCCGGCCCCGACGGGCCCCCGCCCCTGGCCTAGGTCAGGGCCCGGCCCCGGGGACCCGCGGGTACGGTGGTGATTCCGTGTGGGTGCGTTTGAGGGCTGTGAGGGACTGCGGGGTGATGCGGGGGGCTGTGTGGTGATGCGGGGGGCTGTGTAGACCCGGCCCCGCCTCACGCCCAGCGGCGGGGGGTCAGGATGTGCCTCCGCATCCTATCGGGGAGCCAGGAAACACCTTGGCCGGGCAGAGATTCTCCCTTCCTGTGGGAGCCCCGAAGGCCGGGAGGAAACCCCGGGAGCGGCAGCACTGCCCGCAGCACGGACCGACTGCCAGGCTGACCCTGGATGGACGGGCAGGGGTGCTCCCTGGGACACAGGGTCTGCCCTGGAGCCGGGTCAGGGGGACAGGCTGGGCCTGGGTGACAGCAGGACATGGCTCTGCAGCAGCACCCCCAGCAGAGTTGGGAGGGGATAGGATGGGGGGGACCCTGCCCTGCACATGCACCCCCGCATCCCCAGGGGACAACCTGCCCTGCTGCCCTCCATGGGGTGTCCCCACACTCTCCCCTATGCACTCCTTGGGGTACCCACACACCTCCTTCCCTCTGCCTGTCCTCTCTGGAGTGCCCTCCCACCCCACTGCCTGCAGACCCATTGGGCAGGGGGAGTCTCCCTGCAGCCATCACAGACGGCCCAGAGAAGCA
Source organism: Heliangelus exortis (assembly GCF_036169615.1). NCBI lineage: Eukaryota > Metazoa > Chordata > Aves > Apodiformes > Trochilidae > Heliangelus > Heliangelus exortis. The sequence goes on from NC_092422.1 coordinate 198,040,618, forward strand.
GCAGGAAGTATGGGCCCTGCTGCAGGACCTCACCAGGCTGCTCTCCCCATCCCTAGGACAGCTTTCCATCATCCCTGGGGCAACTTTCCAGCCCCCCTGTGACCCACGCTGCCCATAGTTCCCACACATCCCTCCTGGCTCTCCGAGGGGAGCTGCATGGGATCCCCCATGGGATGTCCTCTTGCTGCTCTCCTGGTCAGTTGTTGTCAAGCCTCTGGCCTTGGAAATAGCATCCACGTCTGTCTGTGCCTTTGGCCTGGTTTTGGTCATGAGATGTTTAGTTGGAATTCTTTGGGTATTTTTTAGCTCATGGAGGCAAACTTCCCGGATTTCCTTCATGAGTCCAGAGAGATGAGCACACATTGTTCCCATAATGTTGACATGTTCCCCCAGTCCCAAGACTGTGAATATCTTCTGAGTATGGCACTGCTCACCTCAGCATTTCAGAGCTATGATGTTTGCAGCCCCACAGTGTTAGGAGCAAGTCCCAGCTGCACAGGGATCAAACAGGTCTTGGGATGGTAGGAATGGGACCAGACTCCAGGCAGAGGGGGGTGGGATGGGCTCACAGCCCTGAGAACTGCTTCTGGGCAAAAGGAGACCTGAACAGGTCCTGGTAAAGCTCAAGCAAGCAGATCCTGGCTGCATGGCACAAGGAGCAATTAAACACTGGGCTGCTTCCCCAGCAGCATGGCCAGCAGGTCGAGGGGGGAGATTCCCCCTCTCCACTCCATGCTGGTGAGACTCCCTGCAGTGCTGGATCCAGTTTTGGGGTCCCCAACACAAGAAGGACACAGAGCTGAGATACCAGGAAAAAATCCTTTGGTGTGAGGGTGCTGAGCCCCTGGTTGCCCCCAGAAGCTGTGGCTGCCCCATCCCTGGAGCTGTTGAAGGTTGGATGGGGCTTGGAGCCCCCTGGGCTGGGGGAGGGGTCCCTGACCATGGCAGGGGTGGCACTGGAGGAACTTGAAGCCTCCAATGACCTCCACAGGTACAGCCCTGTGTGTGCACACCCTTCAAGCAGGTTATTCTGCTAGGTTACCATCAAGAGGTTGAACCAGCACCCAGACAGGCTCTGTCTCGGTGAAGTGGGGGTCCCAGATGAGGGCTCTGCAGTGCTGGTGCACCCCTCCTGGAGGATGTGGCCTCTGGCAGAAGGCTCAGCAGGGATGGGGGTTCCCCACTATGGTCTGCAGACAAGTGCTATGCCTTGGAGCATACGTGTGGAGCAGAGCAGGGCTGGGCACTGGTGTTGCTCTCCCCAAAGGTCTTGGAACAAGTGCTGGCACTGCTGGGGAGTGGGCAGCAGCAGGAAGCCACTTCTCCCAGAAATTCTTTCTAATGTCCAACCTAAACCTCCCCTGGCACAACTTGAGACCGTGCCCTCTTGTCTTGCTGAGAGTTGCCTGGGAAAAGAGCCCAACCCCCCCCTGGCTCCAACCTCCTTTCAGGGAATTGTAGAGAGTGATGAGGTCTCCCCTGAGCCCCCTCTTCTCCAGGTGAACACCCCCAGCTCCCTCAGCCTCTCCTCATAGGTTCTGTGCTCGAGTCCCTTCACCAGCCTAGTTGCCCTCCTTTGGACCTGCTCCAGGACCTCAATCTCCTTCCTGAACTGAGGGGCCCAGAACTGGACACAGTACTCGAGGTGTGGCCTCACCAGCGCTGAGTACAGGGGCAGAATCACTTCCTTGGACCTGTTGGCCACGCTGTTCCTGATACAGGCCAGGATGCCATTGGCCTTCTTGGCTACCTGGGCACACTGTTGGCTTATGTTCAGCGTCCTGTCAATCCAAACTCCAAGGTCCCTCTCTGTCTGGCTACTCTCCAACCACTCTGTCCCCAGCCTGTAGCGCTGCATGGGGTTGTTGTGGCCAAAGTGCAGGACCCAGCCCTTGGAATGTTGAACCTCATCCCGTTGGAATCAGCCCAACTCTCCAGTCTGTCCAGGTCCCTCTGCAGAGCCCTCCTGCCTTCCAGCTGATCCACACTTCCCCCCAGCTTAGTGTCATCTGCAAATTTGCTGATGATGGACTCAATCCCTTCATCTAAATCATCAATAATGATATTGAACAGAACTGGGCCCAACACTGATCCCTGGGGGACACCACTAGTGACCGGCTGCCATTTTGATGCAGCACCGTTCAGCACCACTCTCTGGGCCCGGCCCTCCAGCCAGTTCTTAACCCAGCACAGGGTGCTCCTGTCCAAGCTGTGGGCTGACAGCTTCTTCAGGAGAATGCTGTGGGAGACGGTGTCAAAGGCCTTGCTGAAGTCCAGGTAGAGCACATCCACAGCCTTCCCCTCATCCACCAGGCAGGTCACCCAATCATAAAAGGAGCTCAGGTTGGTCAGACAGGACCTGCCCTTCCTAACCCCGTGCTGGCTGGGTCTAATCCCTTGCCCATCCTGCAGGTGCTGTGTGATTACACTGAGGATGACCTGTTCCATAACCGTGCCAGGCACTGAGGTCAGGCTGACGGGCCTGTATTTTTCCGGGTTCTCCTTCCGTCCCTTTTTGTGGATTGGCGTGACATTCGCCAACTTCCAATCATCTGGGATGTCCCCAGTGAGCCAGGGCTGTTGGTAGATGACAGAGAGAGGCTTGGCAAGCTCTTCTGCCACCTCTCTCACCCCCCTTGGGTGGATCCCATCTGGTCCCATAGACTTGTGGGGATCCAAGCAGTTCAATAGATCACTGACTGTTTCCTTTTGGATTATGGGGGGGCTGTTTAGATTCTTTAGATTCTAGATTCATTGTTCCATTGCCCTCTGTCAGGGTTTAACACTGGCCCGGCAATTAAACTGAATAACGGATGCTCTGTATTAACCCCTTCCCCTCCCTGATAAAGAAAGGAGAGAGAATAAGGGAGAGAGACTTATGGGTTGGAAATTAACTACACAACTTTAATGAAACAGTAATGATAAATAGGAAAAATTACTAAATATATATAAATATACAGGAAAATTGATACCACTTTCCTCCTCCTCTTCCCCCAGTAACTCACATCACCACCAAGGCTGCAGGGCAGCCCTAGGAAAGTCCAGACTGGACTTCTGGAGTCGGCAGCAGTCAGGAGCTGGAGGCAGAACACACAGATATGGGCTGCCATGGATCAGGACCACAGGCAGAGGAATGGATGGTATCCTCCCAGGATGCTGAAGCAAAACAGGGAATGGGTGAAGAAAAGGAAGCAGGAAAGGAAGGAAGGGCAGGAAGCTGGCTTGACACTTGTGATCCCTCAAATTTATACTGAGCATGACGTGTATGGGATGGAATACTCTGTTTGATCAATTCTGGCATCTATCTTGTCCATTCCTCCCCAAAGGAGGGCTTCAGGTGTGACCTTTTCACTCCTTTTCTCCTTCCGGAGGGTAAAATGTTCCTCAGAACTGAGCAGTGTCCTTGCTCTGCACACCGGTCTCTAGCAGTAACTATAAACATCCAATGTTATCAGTCCCAGCAGCAGACACTGTCTGAGAAACTTGCTGTTAATTTCAGCAAGTGCAGCTACTTACAAGAGACTTAGCTGAAAGCAAAAGTACAAGACAGAAAATCACCTTTATCCTGGCCCAAACCAGGACACCCTCAGGGTAAAGAACTTGATCCTCACATCCAGTCTAAATCTGCTCTTCTCTAATTTAAAACCATTGCCCCTCATCCTATCAGTATGTGGCAGGGACCATGCAGGGGACCAGTGGGTGCAGGCAAAGGGGTAGACACACAGGGCAGCTGGACCTGCCCATTTCAGCAGAGTTTGATCCCAGGTATGTCCAGGCACCCCACAGGGCAGGGCTGGAAAAGCAGGTCCACAAAAGGAGGTGAGGAGACCCCTCAGGCACTTATCCCCTGGGTGGTGATGTGCACCCCACGAGGAAGGAGTTCAGGTGATTCTCCTCCTCTGCTCTGCTCTGCTCTGCTCTGCTCTGCTCTGCTCTGCTCTGCTCTGCTGTGGGGAGACCCCCCTGGGGTAAAGCTGTGTCCAGCTCTGGGGTCCCCATCAGCAGAAGGACACGGAGCTGTTGGAGCCAGTCCAGAGGAGGCCCTGGAGCTGCTGGGAGGGCTGGAGCGCTCTGCTCTGGAGCCAGGCTGAGAGAGTTGGGGGTGTTCAGCTTGGAGAAGAGAAGGCTGCAATGGGGAGACCTTAGAGCATGGGATGGAGCAGGGAGAAAGAGAAGGATGGTGCCAGGCCTGGTTGTGCTGGACATGCTTCCTACCCTGAGCACTTGCTGCCTTCCTGCACTGCTGGCAGGTCCTGCCCCTTCCTGCTGCTTAATCACCATTCTCCATGATAATGAGGCAACAGCTCCTTAAGGGAAACGTGACTGCTAATTAAGCTCTTAATTTGGTGTCACCACACATTTCCAGAACCTGTCCCTTTGCCTGCATGCCTGCAAGGACACCCTGGGCTGGCCTGGCCATGGCACAGCCCTCTGCCCTTGTCCCCTGCCCCCCCTGCCCCCGGCTCTTGCAAGAGAGGGAAAAGCAGCCACTGTCACAGGACCCCACCTCAGCCACCACTGAATCATGAAAGAATTTGGGTTGGAAGGGACAGCTCATCCAGTTCCAACCCTCTGCCATGGCAGGGACACCTCCCACCAGCCCAGGTTGCTTCAAGCCCCATCCAACATTTTCACCAACAAGTGTCAGCCAGACGCTCCCTGGCAGCAGGACATGGGAGCATGTCCAGACCGCAGCACACAGATTTCCAGAGCAGGGCACTGCTGAGCAGAGGCTGCAGGATGCTCCAGAGCTGCTTCCCAGCACGGCAGGAGAGGTGAGGGCAGGAACTGTGGTAAGATATCAGATGGCTTGTACCTGACTGTGATGCAGGGGTGCTGGGTGACATGGTTTTGGAGAACTCTTGGGCTGCAGACACCACTGCCATCCTGCTCATCCTCCCCCTCATCCAGGTAACTCCAGGCAGGTGCAGGGGACACGGGTGCTCTGCTGAGCCCGGGGTACCCTGAGGCTGCTGCTGGCAGAGCCCAAGGCTTATCCATGTCAGGCAGGAAGATCTGACACTCTGAGTACCACAGCAGCTGCTCCTACACCAGGAGCTCAGGGGAAGGAAAGAGCTGTACCTTCTGATCGCGTCAGGAGTTGGGAAACACGAGGCTTGGTCCTTCATTCATCCACTGTTTAGAGCCGCTCCTGGACCACTAGGAATTTACCGGGAGTGGCCACGAGGGGGAGAGTGTGGGATTCAGCTTATGGGACATGGCACAGAGAAGGTGTCCTGGAAAACGTCCAGAGCATTCTGTGGGCAGCCAGGCAGGACTCAGTGCAGAGGCAGAACAGCTCAGAGATGCTCGATCTGAGCAGAACCCACACAGTCCCCTCCCTCGCCCTGCTGGGAACAGCTCAGGACAAAGTGTCCTTGCTGCACTCTGCCAGCCACAGCATTGTCATCATACCTGGGTGGGCCACCTATTCTTTCACCAAACTGTGTGGTGTGGTATGTTGGAGGGCAGGGATGCCATCCCAAGGGACCGTGATAGGCTGGCGAGGTGGTCTTGTGCAAACCTCACGAAGCTCAACAAGGCCGAGGGCAAGGTCCTACCCATGGGCTTGGGCAATCTCAGATTCAAATCCAGTCTGCGTGGAGAATGGATTGAGAGCAGCCCTAAGGAGAAGCACTCAGGGCTGCCAGTTGGTGTCCAGCTCTGAGGTCCCCACCATAAGGAGGACATGGAGCTCTTGGAGCATGACCTGGGACACTTTCCCAGGTACAAGAGTCCTGCTGAGGTGGTGGGTCCCATGTGTGCTGTCAGGCAGTGTGGGGGGGACTTCTGGAGCAGAGCAGCTGATATCTCTAGTGCCCTGGCAGGACCAAGGTCCTCAACCCTCTGCACCACAGAGCCCACAGGACTATCTGCATAAAGCTGGCAGCAGCCTCTCCCCTCCCTGCAGCTGCTGATCAGGAGGTGCTGAGCCCTCAGCATTGTTCATGGCTGTGGTTACACCTTCAGATACACAAGTGCCCTGCAGGTGTTGCCATGTGAGGACAGCTCACTCTGGGGTTCATCGGGTGTCTTCTCTCCCTCCAAAGCTTGGCAGTCTGTCCCAGTGCTCCCCTGGAGTCTGAGCTGATGGGATGGAGATGGGTGGGCAGGGACAGGGGTGGGGACCCTGCTGGTGACTGGGCTGTAACAGTGGTCAGGCTGAGAAAAATGGGGTTGTTCAGTCTTGAGAAGAGAAGGCTTAGGAGAGACCTTATTCCCATGTTCCAATACTCAAAGGGGGCTACAAAACAGAGGGAGATTTCCTATTTACAAGGGGTCCCATGGACAAGACAAGGGGCAACGAGTTGCACCTGGGGCACGAGTTGCTCCTGGGGAGATTCCCATTGGACACGAGGAAAATTTTTCCCCCTGGGGACAGTCAGATGCTGGAATAGTCTCCCAGGAGTTTTAAGTTTCAGCTCAATGGGGTGCTGAGACATCTCACATCAACAATAATATTAGAAGGGTTGGACGAGATAATCCTTGAGATCCCTTCCAACCTGGCATTCTGTCATTCTATGGTCAGGATGGGGACAGGGAGGATGCTGGGGTAGCAATGGGACTGGGAATGGGTCATGGGCTGGGGACAGGGGAAGCTTGTCTGGGCTGAGGGCCAGGGCTACCACTGCCCACCCTGAGGAAACAGCTGTGGAGAGAAGGTGTGGAAGAAGGTGCTTGGTTCCCCCAGAAACAGACACTGCAACAAAGTGTGCCACAGCACACTGACTGGACCTGCCTGGACTGCACAGCAGGGACAGTCTGTGCTCCAGAATACACATCAGATGGCAGCTGGGCTCCATGTTCTGCTCCTCTCCACCTCTGCTGTGGACAAACCCCAGTGTGCTCCCATGGATACTGAGCACAAAGGAGATGCCAATGGGTTGATTCTGTGATGACAGACAAACAGCATGCACTGCACAGTCAGCTCACACATCTGCTCTGTCGCCATACCCATGAAATGGTTCCTCAGGAACCATTCTGGTAACTTCAGGGTCTCCTCCTTGTCTCATTTGTTACATAGGCCAAAGGTCTTGTTCTGATGATCCTGTCAACACAGAATCATGGAATCATGGAATGGTTTGGGTATAAAGGATCCTTACAGCTCACCAAATGCCACCCATGTCATGGGCAAGGACACCTCCCACCAGCCCAGGGTGCTCCAAGCCCCATCCAACCTGGCCTGAGACACTGCCAGACAGCCACAGCTTCTCCAGGAAACCTCTTCCAGGGTCCTGCAACCCTCATTTCTCCTTCACATCGCCTCTCCATCTCCCCTCTTCCAGCTGGAAACCCTTCCCCTCATCCCATCCCTCCAGGCCCTTGTCCCAAGTCCCTCCCCAGCTTTCCTGGAGCCCCTTCAGGCACTGGAAGGTGCAATAAGGTCTTCCCTGGTTTACACATCTATTGTGCACACTTCCTCTTCGTTACCAAGAACATCTGTTCAGCAATGTCTCATCAGCAAGGCTCCCCCAGGGCAGTTGTTCCCATTCCTCTGGGAGCTGAGGTTGTTTCACACTACATCCATCCTTTCACCCATGGTGGGGTCACAAAATCCAACCAGTGGGTCACAAACCAGCTCAGCAGCTGGGCAGACATTCACTGGAAGACAGCATCATGGGCCAAGGACAGGGTGTCAGCACACAGTGAGTGTCACAGGCTGTCCAGAGCTGCTCCCAGCCCATAGCTCCCCTCCCTGCCAGCCCACCTGCAGGATGCCAGGACCTAATTCCCAGCCAGCACGGGCAGCTCCAGCATCTGCTGCACCACTAAGATACCCAGGAGAGGCAGACAGAGCTCATGGTGCACAGGTTACTTGCTGCCATAGAATTCATTGGGTTGGAAAAACCCTTAAGATCATTAAGTCCAACCATTAACCAGGCACTGCCAAGTCCATCACTGAACCATGCTGCTGGAGGTGACCTGTGCAAAAGGATTTATGGAGCTGATCCTGGCTTCCCCTGCTCCGTGTGAGATCCTCTCTCACAGAATGACTCCCCTCATGCCCAGGGTGATGGACCGGCACTCACTGTGATGCATGGGATTATTACACTGAACACCAAGGCATTAAATATTGAGCAGCAGTTAAATGCTCATTAGACAGATTTAAACAGAGACCCAAAAAGCCATTAAATATGCAGTGTGAAAGGTGGGGGGACCCGATGATTGACTGCACACCATCTCCTCTGTGCAGAGTTGCTGCAAGCTTCCCAGCCCATTGGAAGTCTCTGATGCAGGAGTGCCACCTCCATCCTCTGCAATGCTCTCCCAGCTGCACAAGGTGGGGGAGAGACAAGCTCTGGGGAGCAGCAGGGTGTGGAAAAGCAGCTCAGTGCCATGAGGAGTGTAGCTCTGGCACAGGATGGCCTCCAACAGAGAGCAGGCTCCGGGCACACGGGTGGGCTCCCCATAGCCAGCCATGGTGGCCACAGAGGCAGTGCTGGAGCTCTGCAGGGCCAGAGCTTTCCCCCTGGGCCAGGAAGCCCTGGGGACACTGCATGGCACGAGCCAGGTGGGTTTCTGGGCTCCAGGCCACCCTACAGGTTTTCCTCTCCTGCCACCCCACCTTGTTCTGCCCTTATGGACAGCGTGCTCACCACACTCCCTGGGACCCCTGCACGGTCCCCAGCACCCCAAATGCACTCTGAGAGTCACAGCAGCTCTGCACCTCCTCCACTGCCTCGGCACCCAGGGCCCCGCATCACCCGGTCCCAGCCCTGACCCCCAAGGAGAAGGGTCTCCCACAGCCCGTTCCCTGGCAGCCCACTCCTGGCAGCAGTGCCAAGGGCTTTCTGGATGCCCTGGCTGCTGCCCTGGAGCTGTTTGAGGCCTTACACCTCCCCAGACCCAAAGGAGAACAGCTGGGCTGCCAGAGCAGATTCTTGCCCTGTAACTCCTCTCCCTGATTGCGTTGTCCTGCAGCCTGACATCTCCAAGGCATTCCCAGTCTGCCACCCTTCCCAAGCCTACTCCTCTCCCCTCACTCTCTTCCCTCCTCAGAGCTTGGTCACCCACCGGGCATAACCTCAGCCCAGAGTCCCCAGTTGCCTCCCACAGCACAAAACTGCACCAGGCTCCCCTTTGGGAAAAATACCCATTTCCCCTGTTTCCGTGGCTGGCGTGGAGAAGGTTCTGCTCTGTTCCTGCCAGGCCACAGCACAGCCCTGCTGCTGCCAGCAGCCAGCATCGTCCTGCAGTCTGCTGCCTCCCTCTGCTCCTGCTCCCTCAGCCGCAGTCCCCACCTGCTGTGCAGAAAAAGCCTCTTTCTGCTCGCATGCACACAGCCAGCTTTATTCACAGACCGGTGCCCAATGGTTCCTGCTGGAGCCCTGGTCCCAGTCCACACCTGCACTTTGTGCTCCAAGGCCTGGCTGCAGCACATCTTCCCCACTGCCTGGTGACACCTGCACTGCCCAGATCCACCACGTTCACGGCTTCCTCAAGGATCTGTGTGAAATTGAGTCCCTGCACTATCGGTGGCTGGATGTCAAGCTCCTGACTCAGCCCCTTGGCTCTGTCTCCATCCCTGTCCCCTGGGTCACTAGAGAGCACAGTTCCCAGCTCACTGGGGCACTGCACACACGGAGGGGATCCCACCAGCAGCCACCCTCAGACACTCTCTGTTCCCTGCTGCTGTCCCCCAGCCCCTGTGCCCATGTTCCCTCACCTTCCTCTCTGACCAGCCGTGGGGTCACCCTCTGGGAGGACTCTTTCCCTCTGCCCTACCTGTTCAGCCTGGAGAAGAGAAGGCTGAGAGGAGATCTGCTGAATGTCCGTCAGTATCTGAGGGGTGGAGGGCAAGAGGAAGGGGACAATCTCTGTTCAGGGGTGCCCAGGCCAAGGAAGAATGGGTTGAAGCTGGAACATGGGAAGTTCCACCTCAACACGAGGAGAAACTTCTCTGACTGCTGCTTGGAGCACCCTGGGCTGTCGGAGGTGTCCCTGAGCATGGCAGGGGTGGCACTGAGGGTTCCTTCAACCTGAACTGGTCTGGGAGAGCAGCGCAGGGGAAAGGGACCTGGGAGGTCCTGGAGGACAGAAGGATGACCCTGGAGGTCCTGGAGGACAGAAAGACAACCATGAGCCAGCCATGTGCCCTGGTGGCCAAGCAGGACACAAGAAAGAGCAGTGGTTGGAAGGCTGGAGAGGTTCTCCTCCCCCTCTGCTCTGCCCTGGTGAGCCCCCATCTGGAATATTTTGTCCTGTTCCAGAAGGACAGGGAACTGCTGGAGAAAGTTCAGAGATGAGCCACCAAGATGCTGAATGGAGTGGAAGATCTCCTGGTGAGGAGAGGCTGAAGGAGCCTCTGCAGCTTGGAGAGGAGAAGACTGAGGAGTGACCTCATCCATGTTTAGAAATACGTAAAGGGTGAGTCAGTCCCAGGAGGATGGAGCCAGGATCTGCTGTGTGACGGCCAAGGATGGGACAGGGGGCAACGGGTGCAAGCTGGAACATGGGAAGTTCCACCTCAACGCGAGGAGAAACTTTTGCCTGTGAGGCTGAGGGAGCCCTGGCCCAGGCTGCCCAGAGAGGTGCTGGAGTCTCCTTCTCTGGAGCCTTTCCAAACCCTCCTGGATGTGTTCCCGTGTGGGCTGCCCTGCAGGGGGGATCCTGCTGGGGCAGGGGGGTTGCCCTGCCCAGAGCTCCCTTCCAAGCCCCAGATGCTGTGATTCTGCAATGGGTGGGACTGTAGCAGGGGGAGCTGGGAACACTGACAACTTTATTGCAAGAACCGCCTCAACAACAGCATCTCTGTGCCCCAGAGGAGCGCGGGCAGGGCAGGGCAGGCCTGGGGCGCTGGGGCCTCCTCGGGACCCGCAGGCCCTGGCCCAGGAGGAGATGCCCTGGGGCACCGCAGCCTGCGCTGGATCCTCTCCCTCTACTGCTCAAGCCCGGGCTCCCCTCAGGACCTGCAGCAGCTCCTGCAGCAGCTGGAAGAACTGCAGCACCTTCTGGACTGGGAAGGGACAGGCGGCAGCCCAGCCCTCGGGTACCGGTGCCGGTCCCGGCTGGGAGGGGGTCGAGGTGGGGCCGGGCTGTGGAGCCGGGGCCTCCGCTGCCTCCGGCTGCAGCCCCAGCTGTGCCAGGATCCAGCCGTAGAAGTGCTGCGTGGAGGTGTAGATCCCGGGCTTTCGGACTCTGGCGCAGCCTCTCCCCCAGCTGGTCACTCCCACCACCCAGAAGTAGTCGGCTTGTTCATCTTGGCAGGAGAGAGGGCCCCCGCTGTCCCCCTGCGGGGAGGAGAGAGGGCCCCGGCGGTGCTGGGTGGGCACTGCCGGCACCGCGGCGGCTCCTTCTCTCTCACAGCCCCTGCCCGAGCGGTTGCTGTCGGCACGGAAAGCCTCTGCCCAGGGCTGGGGGGCTCCGTCCTGGGCACAGGGGGCCTGGCCGGGTCGCTGCGGGCGGCTGTGGCTGGGCTGGGGCCCTCCCTGCTGGGGCTGTGCTGCTGGGGGCAGCGGGCGCCCGCTCCTACCTGGCAGGTGTCGATGGCCCCCCGCTCGTAGCCGGCACACAGGTTGTAGGGGTGGACTTCCCACAGGTACCACCCGCTGCTGTTGCAGACCTTGACATCCACCATCTCCACCCTGGCCTCCTGCAGGATGTCGCTGACCTCGGTGGCTGCGGGCACAGGGAGGGATCAGCAGCCAGCAGCTGGTGGCAGCTCTGCACCCTGCTTGGGCCAACCCATGCCCTGGGGCTGGCTGGGGCTTCTCTCTGCAGAGAAGCAAGGAATCCTTTGGCTCAGAGGGGACCTCCACAGGTCATGCAGATGACCTTTAAAGGCATCCCAACGATCTGGAGGCATCTGGGTGACCTTTAGAGGTCCCTTCCAGCCCAAATGATTCTCTGCTTCTCTGATCTAAAGGTGGATCTCAGTGTCCAGCTTGACATTCTGTGATTCTAAAGGTCATCGAGATGATGTCCCAGGATTCTACGATCCTGTCCGACCCCCTTGCAGTCAGCAGGGACATCCTCAGCTAGATCAGGTTGCTCAGAGCCTGATCAAGCCTCACCTTGAGTACCACAGAATCACAGAATGTCAGCTGGGACGGGACCTCCAGGATCATCTGCTCCAACCCCTCTGGTGTTACTGGTGTTGTCCCAGTACCCCGTACAGCTGACCAGCTGAGACTTCAAACTTTCCGAAGTGGAGGGAGAAATCCACCGCTTCCCCTGGGGGACCCCTCCAGTGTCCTCAGGGGGAAAAGTTTTCCTCTCGTGTCCAGTCAGAATCTCCCCAGGGACGAGGGAGGCCTCAACCACCTCCCTGGGCAACCTGTTCCATTGTTCCACTGCCCCGAGGGTCAAGAACTTCTTCCCAACATCCAGCCTGAATCTGCTCTTCTCTAGTTGGGGATTATTGAGTCTGAAGAAGAGCAGGCTCGGGGGAGATCTTACGTCTCTCTACAACCACCTGAAGGGAGGCCGTAGAGGCAGTGTTGGTCTCTTCTTCTCTCGAGTAACCACCGAAAGGCCGAGAGCAAACGAAGTCGTGCCAGGGGAGGTTCAGGTCGGATATTAGGAACCATTTCTTTCCCCAAAGAGCGGTAAGGCACCGGACTGGGCTGCCCAGGGAGGCGGTGGAGTCGCCATCCCCGGTAGGGGTGTTCAGAAAGCGTTTAAATGCGGTGCTGTCCAGGGAGGCGGTTTGGTGGCCGTGGGGGTTGGGTTAGGGCTGCGCTTGTTCTAAATGACCAAGACTCAATTTTCTGTTAATGGTTTAATTTGACTAATAAAATCGCAATAAGCAAAACGGCGCTGGGTGCGTGGGGAGTCTCCGCTCCACTCACACGCGCGCCGTGAAGTTTTGCTTATTGCAATTTTATTAGTCAAATTAAACCATTAACAGAAAAGTGAGTCTTGGTCATTTAGAACAGGCTCGATCATCTCCGAGGTCTTCTCCAACCTCCCCTTCCCGGTGCCTACTGGTGATTCTACTCCCAAAGCCTCCCCCTCGCCCCGGCACACATCCCTTGCCAGCAGCCCCTCTCCAGCCCTCCTCAGAGGCCCCTGCCAGGGGACACACGAGGGCCCGGTGGGGACTCACATCTGGCGGTGGTGGCCCCCCAGCCGCTGACGTAGCAGGACCTCAGCCGCGACAGGCTGACCGAGCCGTCGGGCACGCAGGCCAGCTGGATGTAGGGGCTGCACTGGACGGGCCGATCCAGCTCCAGCAGCGCGATGTCGTTGCTCATGGAGATGTTGTGGTAGTCCTGGTGAATCAGGATCTGGCTGACGTTGCGCACCTCGGCGTGGCGGCCCGGGCGGCTCAGCTGGGTGGCCCCCAGCAGCACGTACCAGAGGGTGCCGGGCCTGGAAGGCGGGGGGGAGAGGGCTGAGGGGCAGCGGAGCCCCGTGGGGCAGCGGAGCCCCGTGGGGCAGGAGCCCCGCGGCTCCCGGCCTCCCGCCTCCCCACAGAGAGAGGGGAGCAGCGTTGCCGAGGGGGAGGCTGCCCCGGCTGCCTTCGGCCCCGTCCAGCCGGAGGCTGCCAGGAGGCCCTGGCACCAGCCCAGCCTTCTCCTGAGCAGGCTGCCAGCCGGGCAGCAGGACAGGAGGGGGACATCCATCCCCCTGCCCTGCTCCTCCTTACCCGGCCTGGTCGAAGCAGTGGGCTGCGGTGAGGACCCACTGGGGGGTGATGAGGGACCCTCCGCACTCGTGTCCCCAGCTGTCCTGGAGGCTGACGATCCAGGGCCAGGACCCTGCCCGGGCGTTCGTGCCCCCCACCACGCGGGACTGGTCCAGCCCTTGAGCCATGGGCCGCATCCCGCAAGCCCTGCCACCAGAACCAGAGAATCACAGCATCTGGGGCTTGGAAGGGACCTCTGGGAATCCCCCAGGGCAGCCCCCCTGCCCCAGCAGGATCCCCCCTGCAGGGCAGCCCACACGGGAACACATCCAGGAGGGTTTGGAAAGGCTCCAGAGAAGGAGACTCCAGCACCTCTCTGGGCAGCCTGGGCCAGGGCTCCCTCAGCCTCACAGGCAAAAGTTTCTCCTCATGTTGAGGTGGAACTTCCCATGTTCCAGCTCCAACCCATTCTCCCTTGGCCTGGGCACCCCCAGAAAGAGATTGTCCCCTTCCTCTTGCCCCCCACCCCTCAGCTCTTGATGGACATTCAGCAGATCCCCTCTCAGCCTTCTCTTCTCCAGCCTCAACAGCCCCAGGGCTCTCACTCTTTCTTCCCAGCAGAGATGCTCAAGTCCCTTCCTCACCCTCCCAGCTCTCCCTTGGCCTCTCTCCAGTAGATCCCAGTCTCTCCTCAACTGGGGAGCTCCAGACTGGATCCGGTGGTGTTCCAGGTGTGGCCTCCCCAGGGCAGGGCAGAGCAGAGCAGAGGGCAGGAGACCCTCCCAGCAGCTGTGGGTGTCCTGCTCGGGGGCTGCTGAGGCTCAGGCTGGAGCTCAGCCCTCTGCCCTCCCCGCCAGGCGCCCCATGGACCGCAGGGCCGGGTCCCCTCCAGCCCCCGCAGGAGCTGTGCCAGCAGCCGGGTGCTGGCGGGACCCTGGCAGGGCTGTGGGGTGGCCCCGGGGGACAAGCGGGCAACCTCCACCCACCCAGCCACCCCCCGAGGGCTGCCCAAGCCCCCTCCTCCCAGTCCCAGAGCCGCCCACCTACCCACAGGTGTCCCAGGAGCCGTGGGCAGCCCAGCACAGGGCCAGCAGGAGGAGGAGCGGGAGCAGAGCCATGGCTGCAGGACACGAGGACTGGTGGCCAGCAGAGCAGCAGAGCTCAGGGTGCCACCTCCTGCCCTGGCCCCGGGGCTGATGTCACAGACGCTGGGTCTGGGTGCTGGGCACGGTGACGTCGCCCGGGGAGGGAACACATGGGGGGGAACATGGGGGATTCCAAGCAGGGGGGATGGAATCTGGGAGCAGAACCCCCTGAAAACCCCCTGCTCCCCACTGAGTGCTCTGCTGTGGGGTGGGGGTGTTCAGCCCTGGCAGCGCCTGGCCCCAAGCACTGTCTGGGACAGGCAGCAGGAAAACCACCAGTGCCACCATAGCCCCTTGGGGTGCAGACACATCCTGAACTGTTCCCTGCCCTGGCACATCCTCCCAGCACTGCCGGAGCTGCTAGGACCATCAATCCCCTCCTCTTCCAGATGTGCTCTTGGCCCCTCACCATCTCTGCTGGTGCTGCTCCAGCTGTGGTCCCAGCACAGGGAATCAGCAGCCCTGCTGGGAGCTCTGGAGCCTGGGGATGCCCTGTGCTCCAGCCCCAGCAGGGTCTGAAAGGTGCTGTTCTGGCTCTGGAGGTGACACTGTGTAATGGTCGGGATTCCTGTCAATGGCCTGTTTGGGTTTAGTGGTTGGGGGAAGCAAAAACCAGAAAGCAGAATTTCTCTGTTACCCCCCACCACCTCCCAAGGGAAGATAAAAAGGTAATAAGGACAAGAGACTTTGAGATTGGAAATCAAAACTGGAAGGAGTTTACTGGCACAGGGAAGGGCAGTAACACACAGGATAGGAGGAACAATTATGTACAAGTCTTTATAAAATCTGAGCTTGATGCTCACAGTGTCCGAGGGTCCCTTGCAGCAGGGTAGGGGTCCCCAGCTGCCCCAGCACCTGATGGATTTGTATCTTGCCAAGCACAGCTGATGACACAAGAGAAGCCTCTGCTGAAGAACTACCAGAGCAGCCCAGCAGCAGGAAGGAAGGAGCAGGCAGGGGCTGGGCTGCCCATCCTCTGGGCTTTGAGAGAGGATACCAGGAGATGGGGGAAATTCTGACCCCTGCCTGTTCCACCCCTCTGGGTCCTTCAAGACCCTCTCTCTAGGGCCTCGGATCACTACCAGAAAATTATCCTTGGCCCCTCAAACCATAGCAAAGCCTCAGCATGACCATCCAAGACAGAGCACAGGGTCCCCTGACTGCAGTTCCAGCGGAGTTGGTGACCCAGAGTTTGCTACCCCAGGACCCTGTGAGGGAGGTCCCTGAGCCAAGGCTGCAGGGCAGCTCCAAGGCTGAGGTGGGTTTCAGGTGGGGGGGCTCCAGTGCAGAGTAGATGGGGCAGCAGGAAGTTAGGAGCAATGGCAGCAGGAAGGCTTTGGCACGCAGGCTGGTGTGCAGCAGGGCTGCAGGGTTGGATCCCTGCCCTTCTGCATCTGGCTTTCCCCAAACTCCATGTGCTGTTCAAAAAGCATTTTCTGCACTCTGATCCTCTCCAGGACTTGCAGAACCTCCGGCCCTGCACTGGTCTGCAGCAGATCATAGTTCTCAGCAGGGTCTGACTCCAAATCAAAAAGCAATGGGGGGGAGTGATGAGCCAGCGGGGTCAGCCCGTGGCAGGCCCGGTCTGGGGTCGTATCGCTGTGAAAGGAACCTGAAAAAAGGAACCCTTGGGTGTGTCTTGGTTTATTCTCTTTGAGTTTGGACAGCAAAGCCACACGGGACAATGCTGCCCAGGCAGAGGAGGGAAGGCAGCACCAACCTTGTGTGAAGTAATGGGCCTTGTATTTGCCAAGCCTGACAGCAAAGGGACCACGCAGAGGGTCAGGGGATGGGGGGTAGAAGAACATCGTCTGTCGGGGACTCTGTGGGAAGCAGAGGAGCTAAGCTGCATCCACAAGGCTAAGGAGGAGCCTGGAGCAAGGGCAGGCAGAGACTCCAGGGAGTCACACAGCAGCCAGAACACGGCCAGAGCTGGGGGATGCTGAGGAGCACCTGCACCCTCTTTGCTCCCTCCTCAGAGCTTCTCAGCCCCTGTCTACCTGCTACAGCCACAGGGGGTTGGGAAGACATTTGGGAAGACATCTGGGGAGCCCAGGATCTCCACGGCACTACCCAGGCCAGACAAGAGGTCCCAGCCCATGGATCTCCCGTGACCTCAAGCTGGTGCTGCTCATCACACGCACAGCTCCAGACCCACACACAGCCTCCAGGCATAATGCCAGCTGAACCAGCCCACAGGACTCACCTTCCCTGACCCAAACAGCACCGGGCTCAGGTCATAGCCATCCAGGACAACTTTGGGAAGAGCTGCTCCAGCCAGGGCAGTCAGGGTCGGCAGGATGTCCAGGGTGCTCGCCAGCTCATGTGTCACTCCTGTCACCCACCACAGCAAGGCGCAAGGAAAGGCTCAAGCATTTGATCCCACTCCCATCCTCATTTCTCTGCCACCCTCTGCTTGTCCCAGGGCCACCAAGCTTTTGTGACACCCTTGCCTTGGCTGCCATCAGGACAAAATGGGCACAAGCAGTGCCAGGTCTCACCTGGAGTGATTTTGCCTGGCCAATAAGCCACCGCTGGCTCCCTCATGCCACCTTCGTAGGTCGTTCCCTTCCCACACTTCAGAAGGCCAGAGCTGCCCCCTCGTGCCATCCGCATGGTGGAGGGGCTGTGAGAGAGAGGAACCATTCACCACAGTGTGCCACCCCTCCCCTGGGGCTACCAAAGGGGCCACGGTGGGAGAGACACAGTGCCAGCAGTGACACTGCTGACCTCAGCCTTGCGAGGCAGGAGGGACGGGGCAGGTGATGAGGACAAGATGTGCAAGACACCTGAGCAGGGCACCAGAGACCAATGTCACACTCCTGGCACCAACCCTGTGAGGTTTTGCCCACAAGGAGGCACACAGCTGAGTCACAGCAGATCACAGACAGTGTCCTCTCCAGAGCAGCTCTCACCTCACTCAGGCCACTGGGGTCTCACCTGGCAACGCCACACCATGACCAGTGCCTCATTCCACTTCCCCCACACCATGGCAGCAGTGACAAAGTCCCCATGGCTGAGCTGACTCACCCATTATCAGAGGTGAAAAACACCAAGGTGTTGTTGGCAAGCCCATTGTCCTGCAGTGCCTGCAGCAGCTGTCCCACAGAGCCATCAAACTCCAGCAGTGCATCCCCAAAGGGCCCACGCCGAGAGTGCCCAGTGTACTGCTGGCTGGCAAACTGGGGGTAGTGGGTGTGCTGGAGAAAGGGCAAAGAAGAATGCTGGACAATCTGCTCCAGAGCTGCCCCTGGTTCCATCTCACCGTGGGACAGTGAGCACCCCAGCTAGGACATGGAGATATCAGGGAATGTCAGCTGGGAAGAGACCTCTAGGATCATCTGCTCCAACCCTCCTCATGTTACGGTTAATGTGAGATGTCCCAGCACCCCCTCCAGCTGAGACTTCAAACTTTCCAAAGTGGGGGAATCCACCCCTTCCCCTGGGAGACCATTCCAGTGTCTGACTGTCCTCAGGGGGAAAAACTTCCCTCATGTTCAACCCCAGGAGCAACTTGTGCCCATTGCCCCTTGTCCTGTCCATGGGACTCCTTGGAAACAGGGAATCTCCAGCTGCTTTGTAGCCCTCCTTTGAGTACTGGATCATTGCAATAAGGTCCCCCCTAAGCCTCCTCTTCTGAAGGCTGAATAGGCCCTGTTTTTGTGAGAATACCCAAGAGACAAGAGGAGGTTTGTCCCCAAGCATCTCAGACATGGCAGAAAGCTGCTGAGCCCATGGAGAGGATATGGAGACCCAGAGTGGGAAGTTTTCCGTGGAAGACTCCCGGTCCAGAGAAGAGGGAAAAGCCCCAGCAGGAATCAGCCCAAGAACACAGTCAGAGCAGTGGTACCAGAGCTGGGTGTGGGCACAGCATCCCCCAGGTCAGCCGGGACCAGGTACTGACTGCTCCGCTCAGTCCTGGGAGTCCTGCAGGAGCAGAGCTGTTCCCCTGCTCTCTCCCCAGGAGAACAAAGGTCCCACCCCCACCCTTGGCCCAGAGCAGCCCCCTCCTCTCTTACGTGTGAGGCATAGTAGAGCAGGAAGGGGACTCCTCGACGTGTGCAGTCAGCAATGAAGTCCCGGGAGAATTTGTTGTAGAGAGGCACCAGGTCTGGGAAGGAGACAGGCTGCTGCACGATGCTCTGGTTCCAGAGCAGTGGCACTGGCACCAGCCCTTGGTCACATGTCCCAAAACACTTGATGTCAGGTGGGAAGCAGGTGAGATTCTGGCAGGGGCCCTGGAGAAAACAAATAACACCTCGTCTTTTACCTGCATGGCAAGACAGCGAGGGGAGCAGAAAGTCTCTCAGCAGCCACCCAGCAGCCCCTGCAGCCACCCTTGGGGCAGAGTGGAGAGCCCAGGGGGTTGTGCTCACCCTAGAACTGGAGACAGTTGCTGCCCCAACATCATTTTCTCTTGGCAGCAATTCAAGCATTTCTTTGTAGCCCAGAAGTTGACCTTCCCTCCCTCAACAAAAGGTGCATGTCCCTGCACACACCTGCCACCCACATTCTGCACAGCTGCCCAACCCCCACCAGCACCTCACGGGTGGGCTCTTCCCACCACCACCCACCTCCCTGCCCCACAGCCACCCACACCCCTCTGCCCAGGCGAGCACCAACCCAGCTGATGTCCATCCAGCAAGCTTCATCCTTCAGGAAGCTCCCCTGACAGCCTCAGGACACCCTTCAGGGCTGGACAGGCTTCTCACCTGGTCATGGGAGTAAGGCACCCCCAAAAAGTGGTCAAAGCCCTGGTGGATGGGCAGGAAGGAGCCATTAGTCCCCAGGCCGAGGTGCCACTTGCCAACCATGGCCGTGGCATAGCCCTCAGCCTTCAGCACCTCTGCAATGGTGACCTCAGAGAGTGGCAGCCCCCCCCGGGAGTCGGGGTCAAAGACCCCAGGGAAGACCCCAGAGCGCATCTGGAAGCGTCCTGTCAGCAGAGCTGCCCTGCAGGAGAGGGACAGGGAGAGAAGACACAGATCAGCTGGGGAAAGGCACAGGGCATGGGCTCAGCCTCCAGTGAAGGTGCCCTGTTCCTCAGGACGTGGCAGATGGGTTCCCCAGTCTCACAGCTGCCACTGCCACCTCCCCTGTCTGCTGGGACAAAGCTCAGGGCTGGGTCCTGCCCTGGAGTCTCACCAACCCCAGGCGATGCTCCAGGCTTGAGGCAGAGTGGCTGGGAAGTGCCCAGCTGAGAATGGCCAAGGTGGCCACCAGCATCCTGGCTGGGACCAGCAGTGGGGTGGGCAGCAGGAGCAGGGCAGGGACCATCCCCTGTGCTGGGCACTGCTGAGGCTGCACCCCCAATCCTGGGGTCAGTTCTGGGCCCCTCAGGAGCAGAAGGAGATTGAGGGGCCAGAGAGTGTCCAGAGAAGGGAATGGAGGTGGGAAAGGGGCTGGAGAGCAAAGAGAAGGTCTGGAGAAGTTGTGAGGAGCAGCTGAGGGCCCTGGGGGTGTTGATCTGGAGCAGAGGAGGCTGAGGGGAGACCTTCTGGCTCTCTGCAACCCCCTGAGAGGAGGTTGGAGCCAGGGGGGGTCAGGCTCTGCTCCCAAGGAACAAGGGATGGGACAAGAGGAACTTTTGGCACAACTCAAGCTGTGCCAGGGGAGGTCTAGGTTGGAGATTAGAAGAAAATTTGTCACTTATAAGGTAATTAAACAGTTTAACAGGATGCCAAGGGTGGTGATTAAAACACCATCCCTGGAGAGGTTTCAGACCCTGGAGATGTGAGGATGAGGGACATGGGGTGGGGGTCGCCGTGGCAGTGCTGAGTTTGTGGTTGGACTGCATGATCTTAAGAGATTTTTTTCAACGATTCTCTGGTTCTGCAACCTTGGTCAGTCCCCTCACAGAGCTGCCGGACTTTTGGGCCTCTTGAGCCAGCTCAGCTTTACCAACACCTTTCCAAGCACTGCAGCTCCCCAGCAGGGTGCCCGGACCAGTTTCAGGATGCCTGGTCCAGTTTCGTGGTGCCCGGCCCTGCCTGGTGGTGCCCGGTCCGGTCTGGGGGTGCCCAGCCCCGTCTCCCCGCTCCCTCCATCTCCCCCGGGCCCATCCGCAGCCAGCCGGGCGGTACCCGGGGGTCCGTACCGGGAAGGGCTGCACACCGGAGAGCTGCTGTAGAAGTTGGTGAAGCGCAGCCCTTGGGAAGCCATCCGGTCGAGAACGGGGGTGCTAGAGGAGGGGTGCCCGTAGCTCCCCAGGTCCCCGAAGCCCAGATCGTCCGCCAGCAGCAGCAGGAAGCTGGGAGGGGCGGCGGCCGCGCCGCGCAGGGCGAGCGACAGCAGCGGCAGCGACAGCAGCGGCAGCAACAGCAGCAGAGGCCGCGGCAGAGCCCCCCGACACATGGCGCTGGGTCGCGGGAGGGCCCGCGGGAGGCAGGGGAGGGGCACAGCGCTCCGCTCCGCTCCGCTCGGTCCGGCTCGGTCAGGCCCGATCCGGCCCGCCCCTCCCGCTCCGCTTCCGGCACCACGAGACGGCGGCCGTGTCCACGTGACCCGCGCCAACAGCCACGTGACCGCCGCGGCCGCTCGGCATGCCGGGAGTTGCAGGCCTCCGCTGGGCATGCTGGGAAGTGTAGTCCGCTCCGAGCGCCAGAGGTTCGGTCCCGGCCGCGTCCGCCGCCCTTCCCGGAGCTCCCTGCTCCTGGGCCCTGGGCCTGTCCCGGCTGGTTGATCAGCACCGCGGGTGGTTGATCAGCACCCCCGGTGTCCCTCAGAACCACCCTCGGTCTTGCTCGGCTTCGGGGGCTGCGACTCCCCCTGCCCGTTCCTCCAGCAATGAGCTCTGCTCCGTGCCCCAGACCCCCTCATCCCCTCCTTGTCCTTGCCCATCTCCAGGGCTTGTGGCTCAGGCTCTGCTTTCCTCTGCCTGGCCCTCTCTGGGCACCCCTGCTGCAGCTCTTGGCCCCGTGACCTTGGAGGCTCACCAAGGGTGATCCTCACGTCCTGGCCTGGAGCTGGGGATTCTGATCAGATCTGGGGAGAGGAAGGACACAGAGTCTGCCTTAGAATCACCCAAGCACAGAGTCCTTCTGGGTGGAAAAGCCCTTTGGGATCATGGACTCCAACATTAACTCAGCACTGCCAAGGCCACTGCTGCCCCATGTCCCTCATCCCCACATCTCCAGGGCTCTGAAACTAATCGCTTCTGTCTCTGTTTCAGTGATAGTCTTATAATCAAGCAAGGGAAGAAATGAAAGAAACTAAAACCTCCTAGAACCAGCCTCGCTGACCAGCAGAAGATACAAGTGAGGAGTTTAGAACTGCCTCCACTAGCACCGTTTGCCCTCACTTTGAAGTTATTAATCAAGTATCCAGATTTGGTTCCCATGCCTCTGCTCCATCTTTGGTGATCCAGTTACAGCTCTGCCCTTAAGCAGCTGTAATCCCTTCTTCATCCCACCAATTAAATTTGGGGAGAGAGCAAGGGTGCTTACTGGTGTTAACCCATGTGAATATAGTAATTCACCTTTAATCTTCATTAACCTTTAGGATTCTATAGGGTAAAATTGGAACTTTTTTTATTCTTTTTTTTTTTTTTTTTTTTTTTTTGCCAAGTGGGGGAGTTCTGCTGCCTTCAGCACCAGGCTTTTTTTGTAGTGAATTTTGTTTCTCTTTCACTCTTGATCCCAAGAGAACCTGGGACTGAATTCAGGAAAATGTAATTCATTGGGTGCCTGTCACTGCTGGAATATCTGTGTCACTGTCTGCTCAGGGATGATGGGGATGATGGGGACTCCAGCCCTGCCCTGGGCAGCCTGGGCCAGGCCCTGACAACCCTTTCCAGGGAGAAATTCTTCCCCAGCTCCAACCTAAACATCCCCTGGCACAACTTGAGTTGTGCCAAAAGTTCCTCTTGTCCCATCCCTTGTTCCTTGGGAGCAGAGCCCGACCCCCCCTGGCTCCAACCTCCTCTCAGGGGGTTGCAGAGAGCCAGAAGGTCTCCCCTCAGCCTCCTCTGCTCCAGATCAACACCCCCAGGGCCCTCAGCTGCTCCTCACAACTTCTCCAGACCTTCTCCTTGCTCTCCAGCCCTGCAGTCATTCCTTGGGCCTTTCCTTCACCTCCCTGTGTGTGGACACTTTTCCTTCGTGGTCCCACACCTCCTGCCCTTCTCTGTGCCCGGTCTCTCAGAGCTCAGTGTTCAGAATCTCAGAATCAATCACAGAATGCCAGGGGCTGGAAGGGAGCTCCGAAGATGGAGTCCAACTCCCCACCAGAGCAGGACCTCTTGCCATTCCCCCAGCACCCCAAGCCCTGTGCCAGGCGCTGCCAAGTCCAACGAGCACCGTGTGCTCTATCAATTATTTAGCACCAGCCTCCTTGCTCTGCTTCTTGGCCCTGAATAATTGATGGTGGTGAAAAGAGCAGCAGCCCCAGCATCTCTCCTCTGCCCAGGTCCAAGTCTGGATCCCCTCTTGCCGAGGAGCTGGCCCATCCTCAAGGTCAGCAGTGACCTGGGGTTGTTCACCTCCTGTGTCCCACCCCCATTCCCTGCAGCCCGGCCTCTGGAGCTGCCCTGCTCCAGCCACAGGCAGAGACTTCCATGGCATTCCCCATGGGGTTTCCTGGGCATGGCTGTCCCCAGGGATTCCTGTCCCCACAATGTCTCCAGCTCTTCTTTCCATTATGGTAAAGGTGGCCAGCTCCCCTTTACATCCTTCCTCCTTGACCACCTGCAGAATCAGGTGCTGCAACAGCAGTGTCTCCAGGAGACAAATTCTCTCCCTGAGGCCTCCTCCTTGCTCTCAGCAGGTTGGGGGCACCACCTTCAGGTCAGTTGTCCAAAAGCAAAGCAGCCACCACCACAGCCTCTCTGAGGACCAGTTCTGGTGCCAATGGAGCCATGCCACATCCTAAGGCCCACTGGTCTCTTTCCTGGCACCCCAGGGAGCAGGACCTATGTGCAACTCTGCCTTGGGGCTCCCCACCCATGCCATGGTCAGGGACCCCTCCCCCAGCCCAGGAGGCTCCAAGCCCCATCCAACCTTCAACACCTCCAGGGATGGGGCAGCCACAGCTTCTGGGGGGAACCTGGGCAACCAGGAGCCCAAAGAATTTCTTCCTCCCTCCCTGCCCAAGATCACCTCTCCATCTCCCCTCTTGCAGCTGGAAACCCTTCCCCCTTGGAGGGTCCCTTCCCTCCAGGCCCTTGTCCCAAGTCCCTCCCCAGCTTTCCTGGAGCCCCTTCAGGTACTGGAAGGAATCCTCAGAGCCTTCAAGGACAGTGATAGAGATAAGGATGAGGAGAAGAGGGGGAAGAGGTCCACTTCAATTGGAATCATAGTATCATAAGGGGTTTGGTTCAAGGGAGCTTAAAGATCCCACCCAGTGCCAGCCCTGCCATTGACTGGGCTGCCACCCCCACCAGCCCAGGGTGCTCCAAGCAGAGGGAGGTGTCAGTTTTGGCTTCAGCGAGGCTTTGACACTGCCTCCCACAGCTGCACCCTGATGGGCAAGCTCAGGAAGGGTGGGTGTGAGGGGTGGGCAGTGCCTGAGCTGACAGCTCACCCAAAGACAGAGCACAGGGGATTGGGATTAATGGCAGGGTTCAGCTGGAGGCCAGAAACAAAGTGGTGTACCCCAAGGCTCAGAACTGGGACCAGTCGAGTCCATCCATGAATGGCCCCAAGGAAGGGACAGTGTCCCCTCAGCAAGTTTGCTGCTGACACAAAACTGGAGGGACCACCAGGACCCCATCCTGTGCCCCCTGCTCAGGGGTACCCTGTGCTGGCAGGGGGTGGGCTGGGTGATCCCGAGAGGTCCCTCCCACACCTGTCACTCTATTTCATAGAATCATAGAATCATAGAATAGGCTGGGTTGGAAGGGACCTCAGAGATCATCGAGTCCTTTCCTGACCATGGGGCTGTGTCAGGGGGTTCTGCTCCCAGATTCCATCCCCCCTGCTTGGAATCCCCCATGTTCCCCCCCATGTGTTCCCTCCCCGGGCGACGTCACCGTGCCCAGCACCCAGACCCAGCGTCTGTGACATCAGCCCCGGGGCCAGGGCAGGAGGTGGCACCCTGAGCTCTGCTGCTCTGCTGGCCACCAGTCCTCGTGTCCTGCAGCCATGGCTCTGCTCCCGCTCCTCCTCCTGCTGGCCCTGTGCTGGGCTGCCCACGGCTCCTGGGACACCTGTGGGTAGGTGGGCGGCTCTGGGACTGGGAGGAGGGGGCTTGGGCAGCCCTCGGGGGGTGGCTGGGTGGGTGGAGGTTGCCCGCTTGTCCCCCGGGGCCACCCCACAGCCCTGCCAGGGTCCCGCCAGCACCCGGCTGCTGGCACAGCTCCTGCGGGGGCTGGAGGGGACCCGGCCCTGCGGTCCATGGGGCGCCTGGCGGGGAGGGCAGAGGGCTGAGCTCCAGCCTGAGCCTCAGCAGCCCCCGAGCAGGACACCCACAGCTGCTGGGAGGGTCTCCTGCCCTCTGCTCTGCTCTGCCCTGCCCTGGGGAGGCCACACCTGGAACACCACCGGATCCAGTCTGGAGCTCCCCAGTTGAGGAGAGACTGGGATCTACTGGAGAGAGGCCAAGGGAGAGCTGGGAGGGTGAGGAAGGGACTTGAGCATCTCTGCTGGGAAGAAAGAGTGAGAGCCCTGGGGCTGTTGAGGCTGGAGAAGAGAAGGCTGAGAGGGGATCTGCTGAATGTCCATCAAGAGCTGAGGGGTGGGGGGCAAGAGGAAGGGGACAATCTCTTTCTGGGGGTGCCCAGGCCAAGGGAGAATGGGTTGGAGCTGGAACATGGGAAGTTCCACCTCAACATGAGGAGAAACTTTTGCCTGTGAGGCTGAGGGAGCCCTGGCCCAGGCTGCCCAGAGAGGTGCTGGAGTCTCCTTCTCTGGAGCCTTTCCAAACCCTCCTGGATGTGTTCCCGTGTGGGCTGCCCTGCAGGGGGGATCCTGCTGGGGCAGGGGGGCTGCCCTGGGGGATTCCCAGAGGTCCCTTCCAAGCCCCAGATGCTGTGATTCTCTGGTTCTGGTGGCAGGGCTTGCGGGATGCGGCCCATGGCTCAAGGGCTGGACCAGTCCCGCGTGGTGGGGGGCACGAACGCCCGGGCAGGGTCCTGGCCCTGGATCGTCAGCCTCCAGGACAGCTGGGGACACGAGTGCGGAGGGTCCCTCATCACCCCCCAGTGGGTCCTCACCGCAGCCCACTGCTTCGACCAGGCCGGGTAAGGAGGAGCAGGGCAGGGGGATGGATGTCCCCCTCCTGTCCTGCTGCCCGGCTGGCAGCCTGCTCAGGAGAAGGCTGGGCTGGTGCCAGGGCCTCCTGGCAGCCTCCGGCTGGACGGGGCCGAAGGCAGCCGGGGCAGCCTCCCCCTCGGCAACGCTGCTCCCCTCTCTCTGTGGGGAGGCGGGAGGCCGGGAGCCGCGGGGCTCCTGCCCCACGGGGCTCCGCTGCCCCACGGGGCTCCGCTGCCCCTCAGCCCTCTCCCCCCCGCCTTCCAGGCCCGGCACCCTCTGGTACGTGCTGCTGGGGGCCACCCAGCTGAGCCGCCCGGGCCGCCACGCCGAGGTGCGCAACGTCAGCCAGATCCTGATTCACCAGGACTACCACAACATCTCCATGAGCAACGACATCGCGCTGCTGGAGCTGGATCGGCCCGTCCAGTGCAGCCCCTACATCCAGCTGGCCTGCGTGCCCGACGGCTCGGTCAGCCTGTCGCGGCTGAGGTCCTGCTACGTCAGCGGCTGGGGGGCCACCACCGCCAGATGTGAGTCCCCACCGGGCCCTCGTGTGTCCCCTGGCAGGGGCCTCTGAGGAGGGCTGGAGAGGGGCTGCTGGCAAGGGATGTGTGCCGGGGCGAGGGGGAGGCTTTGGGAGTAGAATCACCAGTAGGCACCGGGAAGGGGAGGTTGGAGAAGACCTCGGAGATGATCGAGCCTGTTCTAAATGACCAAGACTCACTTTTCTGTTAATGGTTTAATTTGACTAATAAAATTGCAATAAGCAAAACTTCACGGCGCGCGTGTGAGTGGAGCGGAGACTCCCCACGCACCCAGCGCCGTTTTGCTTATTGCGATTTTATTAGTCAAATTAAACCATTAACAGAAAATTGAGTCTTGGTCATTTAGAACAAGCGCAGCCCTAACCCAACCCCCACGGCCACCAAACCGCCTCCCTGGACAGCACCGCATTTAAACGCTTTCTGAACACCCCTACCGGGGATGGCGACTCCACCGCCTCCCTGGGCAGCCCAGTCCGGTGCCTTACCGCTCTTTGGGGAAAGAAATGGTTCCTAATATCCGACCTGAACCTCCCCTGGCACGACTTCGTTTGCTCTCGGCCTTTCGGTGGTTACTCGAGAGAAGAAGAGACCAACACTGCCTCTACGGCCTCCCTTCAGGTGGTTGTAGAGAGACGTAAGATCTCCCCCGAGCCTGCTCTTCTTCAGACTCAATAATCCCCAACTAGAGAAGAGCAGATTCAGGCTGGATGTTGGGAAGAAGTTCTTGACCCTCGGGGCAGTGGAACAATGGAACAGGTTGCCCAGGGAGGTGGTTGAGGCCTCCCTCGTCCCTGGGGAGATTCTGACTGGACACGAGAGGAAAACTTTTCCCCCTGAGGACACTGGAGGGGTCCCCCAGGGGAAGCGGTGGATTTCTCCCTCCACTTCGGAAAGTTTGAAGTCTCAGCTGGTCAGCTGTACGGGGTACTGGGACAACACCAGTAACACCAGAGGGGTTGGAGCAGATGATCCTGGAGGTCCCGTCCCAGCTGACATTCTGTGATTCTGTGGTACTCAAGGTGAGGCTTGATCAGGCTCTGAGCAACCTGATCTAGCTGAGGATGTCCCTGCTGACTGCAAGGGGGTCGGACAGGATCGTAGAATCCTGGGACATCATCTCGATGACCTTTAGAATCACAGAATGTCAAGCTGGACACTGAGATCCACCTTTAGATCAGAGAAGCAGAGAATCATTTGGGCTGGAAGGGACCTCTAAAGGTCACCCAGATGCCTCCAGATCGTTGGGATGCCTTTAAAGGTCATCTGCATGACCTGTGGAGGTCCCCTCTGAGCCAAAGGATTCCTTGCTTCTCTGCAGAGAGAAGCCCCAGCCAGCCCCAGGGCATGGGTTGGCCCAAGCAGGGTGCAGAGCTGCCACCAGCTGCTGGCTGCTGATCCCTCCCTGTGCCCGCAGCCACCGAGGTCAGCGACATCCTGCAGGAGGCCAGGGTGGAGATGGTGGATGTCAAGGTCTGCAACAGCAGCGGGTGGTACCTGTGGGAAGTCCACCCCTACAACCTGTGTGCCGGCTACGAGCGGGGGGCCATCGACACCTGCCAGGTAGGAGCGGGCGCCCGCTGCCCCCAGCAGCACAGCCCCAGCAGGGAGGGCCCCAGCCCAGCCACAGCCGCCCGCAGCGACCCGGCCAGGCCCCCTGTGCCCAGGACGGAGCCCCCCAGCCCTGGGCAGAGGCTTTCCGTGCCGACAGCAACCGCTCGGGCAGGGGCTGTGAGAGAGAAGGAGCCGCCGCGGTGCCGGCAGTGCCCACCCAGCACCGCCGGGGCCCTCTCTCCTCCCCGCAGGGGGACAGCGGGGGCCCTCTCTCCTGCCAAGATGAACAAGCCGACTACTTCTGGGTGGTGGGAGTGACCAGCTGGGGGAGAGGCTGCGCCAGAGTCCGAAAGCCCGGGATCTACACCTCCACGCAGCACTTCTACGGCTGGATCCTGGCACAGCTGGGGCTGCAGCCGGAGGCAGCGGAGGCCCCGGCTCCACAGCCCGGCCCCACCTCGACCCCCTCCCAGCCGGGACCGGCACCGGTACCCGAGGGCTGGGCTGCCGCCTGTCCCTTCCCAGTCCAGAAGGTGCTGCAGTTCTTCCAGCTGCTGCAGGAGCTGCTGCAGGTCCTGAGGGGAGCCCGGGCTTGAGCAGTAGAGGGAGAGGATCCAGCGCAGGCTGCGGTGCCCCAGGGCATCTCCTCCTGGGCCAGGGCCTGCGGGTCCCGAGGAGGCCCCAGCGCCCCAGGCCTGCCCTGCCCTGCCCGCGCTCCTCTGGGGCACAGAGATGCTGTTGTTGAGGCGGTTCTTGCAATAAAGTTGTCAGTGTTCCCAGCTCCCCCTGCTACAGTCCCACCCATTGCAGAATCACAGCATCTGGGGCTTGGAAGGGAGCTCTGGGCAGGGCAACCCCCCTGCCCCAGCAGGATCCCCCCTGCAGGGCAGCCCACACGGGAACACATCCAGGAGGGTTTGGAAAGGCTCCAGAGAAGGAGACTCCAGCACCTCTCTGGGCAGCCTGGGCCAGGGCTCCCTCAGCCTCACAGGCAAAAGTTTCTCCTCGCGTTGAGGTGGAACTTCCCATGTTCCAGCTTGCACCCGTTGCCCCCTGTCCCATCCTTGGCCGTCACACAGCAGATCCTGGCTCCATCCTCCTGGGACTGACTCACCCTTTACGTATTTCTAAACATGGATGAGGTCACTCCTCAGTCTTCTCCTCTCCAAGCTGCAGAGGCTCCTTCAGCCTCTCCTCACCAGGAGATCTTCCACTCCATTCAGCATCTTGGTGGCTCATCTCTGAACTTTCTCCAGCAGTTCCCTGTCCTTCTGGAACAGGACAAAATATTCCAGATGGGGGCTCACCAGGGCAGAGCAGAGGGGGAGGAGAACCTCTCCAGCCTTCCAACCACTGCTCTTTCTTGTGTCCTGCTTGGCCACCAGGGCACATGGCTGGCTCATGGTTGTCTTTCTGTCCTCCAGGACCTCCAGGGTCATCCTTCTGTCCTCCAGGACCTCCCAGGTCCCTTTCCCCTGCGCTGCTCTCCCAGACCAGTTCAGGTTGAAGGAACCCTCAGTGCCACCCCTGCCATGCTCAGGGACACCTCCGACAGCCCAGGGTGCTCCAAGCAGCAGTCAGAGAAGTTTCTCCTCGTGTTGAGGTGGAACTTCCCATGTTCCAGCTTCAACCCATTCTTCCTTGGCCTGGGCACCCCTGAACAGAGATTGTCCCCTTCCTCTTGCCCTCCACCCCTCAGATACTGACGGACATTCAGCAGATCTCCTCTCAGCCTTCTCTTCTCCAGGCTGAACAGGTAGGGCAGAGGGAAAGAGTCCTCCCAGAGGGTGACCCCACGGCTGGTCAGAGAGGAAGGTGAGGGAACATGGGCACAGGGGCTGGGGGACAGCAGCAGGGAACAGAGAGTGTCTGAGGGTGGCTGCTGGTGGGATCCCCTCCGTGTGTGCAGTGCCCCAGTGAGCTGGGAACTGTGCTCTCTAGTGACCCAGGGGACAGGGATGGAGACAGAGCCAAGGGGCTGAGTCAGGAGCTTGACATCCAGCCACCGATAGTGCAGGGACTCAATTTCACACAGATCCTTGAGGAAGCCGTGAACGTGGTGGATCTGGGCAGTGCAGGTGTCACCAGGCAGTGGGGAAGATGTGCTGCAGCCAGGCCTTGGAGCACAAAGTGCAGGTGTGGACTGGGACCAGGGCTCCAGCAGGAACCATTGGGCACCGGTCTGTGAATAAAGCTGGCTGTGTGCATGCGAGCAGAAAGAGGCTTTTTCTGCACAGCAGGTGGGGACTGCGGCTGAGGGAGCAGGAGCAGAGGGAGGCAGCAGACTGCAGGACGATGCTGGCTGCTGGCAGCAGCAGGGCTGTGCTGTGGCCTGGCAGGAACAGAGCAGAACCTTCTCCACGCCAGCCACGGAAACAGGGGAAATGGGTATTTTTCCCAAAGGGGAGCCTGGTGCAGTTTTGTGCTGTGGGAGGCAACTGGGGACTCTGGGCTGAGGTTATGCCCGGTGGGTGACCAAGCTCTGAGGAGGGAAGAGAGTGAGGGGAGAGGAGTAGGCTTGGGAAGGGTGGCAGACTGGGAATGCCTTGGAGATGTCAGGCTGCAGGACAACGCAATCAGGGAGAGGAGTTACAGGGCAAGAATCTGCTCTGGCAGCCCAGCTGTTCTCCTTTGGGTCTGGGGAGGTGTAAGGCCTCAAACAGCTCCAGGGCAGCAGCCAGGGCATCCAGAAAGCCCTTGGCACTGCTGCCAGGAGTGGGCTGCCAGGGAACGGGCTGTGGGAGACCCTTCTCCTTGGGGGTCAGGGCTGGGACCGGGTGATGCGGGGCCCTGGGTGCCGAGGCAGTGGAGGAGGTGCAGAGCTGCTGTGACTCTCAGAGTGCATTTGGGGTGCTGGGGACCGTGCAGGGGTCCCAGGGAGTGTGGTGAGCACGCTGTCCATAAGGGCAGAACAAGGTGGGGTGGCAGGAGAGGAAAACCTGTAGGGTGGCCTGGAGCCCAGAAACCCACCTGGCTCGTGCCATGCAGTGTCCCCAGGGCTTCCTGGCCCAGGGGGAAAGCTCTGGCCCTGCAGAGCTCCAGCACTGCCTCTGTGGCCACCATGGCTGGCTATGGGGAGCCCACCCGTGTGCCCGGAGCCTGCTCTCTGTTGGAGGCCATCCTGTGCCAGAGCTACACTCCTCATGGCACTGAGCTGCTTTTCCACACCCTGCTGCTCCCCAGAGCTTGTCTCTCCCCCACCTTGTGCAGCTGGGAGAGCATTGCAGAGGATGGAGGTGGCACTCCTGCATCAGAGACTTCCAATGGGCTGGGAAGCTTGCAGCAACTCTGCACAGAGGAGATGGTGTGCAGTCAATCATCAGGTCGCCCAGCCACACACATTTCTACAATGTTCCTCAAGGAATCCATGACCCTGCTGGATCTGGACAGTGAAGGTGTTCATGCTTCAATGGTTCCCATCACCCTTCCTCCTCTGTCAAGGCAGAAGAGGATGGGGCTGTGCTGTTGATGGTGTGGAGGTGGTTGAGTGCAGTTGGGCTGTATGGTTTTGAGACTCCCCGTGATCCAGCTCTACTGGACCTGAATGGAGAAATCCCTCATGTCCACAAGTCTGCTGCTCCTCACTAGGGTGGGGAAGGACACTGCAGCAGAGTTCCTGGGAAGATATGGAGGCAGCACTGCCTGGGTTGGGAAGGGCACGGGGAGAGCTGGACACTGGGCTGGCTGTAGGTGACTCTTGCAACCAAAGTGCAGGAAGGATGCAAAATCAAAGCTTTATATAAAAAAAAAAAAATCTTTAGTGTTTGTTTTTTCCAGTAAGTACCATTGAAACATTGGGGCAGGGCCCTGCCCTGCAGGTCCTAGGTTGGCTTTGCCTCTTCTGGCAAGTGGTTGGTCATTCCCAGAGAGGGTCCCACAAGAAGGGTGGAGGCCCAGCTGCCCCTCAGCAGAGCTCCTGGGGCATGAGAGGAACCACCTGCCTCTGTCCAGCCCCGGGGCTCAGGCAGATGGGGAATCCTCCTCGGGGTAGCTCTTCTCTTTATTTGTCAAGTTCTCACTCTGCTTCTGCAAGTCAAAGCTCTGGAAAGGAGCAGGACAAGTAGCTGGTGAGAAGTATGAGAGCAGCAGCCACATTCTGCTGTGCTTCTTTTAAATTCAATCTAGGGCAGTGGGGGCTCTTTAGAGGGTCACCATCTCAACCCTTCCAACCTAAACACAGGCAAATCTATGCCTGCCAAGTTCCACCCTTTGCCACAGGCTCTGCTTTCCCTGGGGGCAGAGAGAGCTGAGCTGCTGATCACTCAGGGGGAGTGCAGGGAGGGGAGACCTCCTCCTTACCTCTAGCTCTCGCATCACCTCATCCATGAAATCTCCTGAATTCTGTTTGTAAGCAACTGCCAGTTTGATGGCATCATTGAAGAGCTGAGGAGGAGAATGCTTGTCACACAAAGGAGTGTGACATATGGAAAGTGTTGTCCCACCCCAAGAACCAAAAAAACCCACCAGCTTCTGCAACTACCTATGGATACCCAGACCTCACAAGTCTCCAGGCAGATGTCCCTGCCCATTTTCTGCTCTTGATGCCACAGCAGACTCCATGTCCCTGGACTATGGAGGGGTCTGATGGGTGCTGAGCCAGCTAGCTGTGTTTTACCTTCACTACATTAGTGCCATCTGCAGCAGACACAAAGTAAAAGGGCAAACTGAACTTCCGGGCAAAGTTGAAGCTTTTCTGGGTCATCTTCATATCCGCTGTGGGGGCAAAACAAGGAGAAGTAGTGAGTGAGACAGTGCTTGGGGCAGAAGGCACATGCAGGAGGGGCAGGACAGATGGAGTCCAGAGCCTGATTTAGCTGTCAAGGCAGCCTCGTGGCAGTGCAGGGTGAGAGTCCTTCCTGAAAGCAAAAGGGTTTTAACAGCTTGATGAGAAGGTATAGAATGGAAAGAGTTCTTGTGGGTTTATCCATGGTGCTTAACTGAATTATAGATGGGCTCTGGTGTGCTACAAACCCCAACACTTTGCTGTTTAGAACACACCAGTTCACATGCTGGGGAGGCCACAGGATGGGTTAGGTTCCTTCTCAAGCAAGACATCCCCCAGTTTCTGACTAGGTACTGCTCCAAGCAGCTTCTGTGTTCTTGCTGTATGAAATGGGCAGCATGGTAAGGACAGATCTGGAAGAGCATCCCTTGAATAAACTTTAAATGGATAAAATTTGTATTTTTAATTGCTATGAAATCAAGAGCCTATGAGACAGCACGCAAGGTCAGTGGGGCCCCTGCTGTTCCCCTGGTAACACACAGCCTGGGGGACTAACAGAGCTCATCAACAGATGAATGACATTCTTTCCCAGCCAGGTCAGAAGGGAATGACACCACAGTCCTGGGAGGCTGCAGGCAGAAGATCCACTCACCATCAATTTTGTTGGCCACCACGATGCAGGGGATCTCTGGGCGGAACTCCCGCAGCTCCTTGTACCAGCTGCTCAGGTTCTTGTAGGTGACTTTCCTCTGCACATCAAACACCTTGGGAAGAGAAGCAGCTGTCAGGGGGCCAGCAGCAAAACAGCTCCTGATCAACCCAACTCACACAAGACAAGTGCAGAGTCCAGAACTGTTCCCAGGAGGACATCAAAACAGGAAGCTGCCCTTTGTTGGGAAGGATGGAGGAGACAAGGGAGTATATCCACATCAGATGGTTAATGGTACAGACTCCAGCTAGAAGCCTGTATCTAGGGGTGTTCCTCAGGGTTATTTCAT
This sequence comes from Heliangelus exortis, assembly GCF_036169615.1. Lineage (NCBI taxonomy): Eukaryota > Metazoa > Chordata > Aves > Apodiformes > Trochilidae > Heliangelus > Heliangelus exortis. The sequence continues at coordinate 198,074,339 of NC_092422.1, forward strand.
AATACTACAATGAGCACTCTACCACCCACAGCAGTGACCAAGCACTGGGAAAGATCTGCTTTGCTAAGCAGGGGCAAATGTGAGGCTCCTCTGTTCCAGCTACTGAAGTATCAATGAAACTTCATTGCCTGATGAGAAATTGGTAAGTCTGAGCAGCAGCACAAACCAGGAGACATCAGTGAGGAAGAAGTCAGGAAACAGGAATGGTTTGAGCTCATAAATGGGGAGCACAGAGCACAGGAAAAGAGAAAGGGCAGAAGAGCAGAGAAGAACTGAGGCAGAGCATGTCAGAAGAATCTTGACTGTATATTCCAAAAGTCAGATCACAGAACAAGAGAGGAATGTGCACTCTGTCAGGACTGATGCTGAGGAAGGACCTTCAGCTGTGTGTGCCACCTCACTGGAAATACAGGGAGAAAAAAAGTAAGGAGCTCCAGAAGACAGCAATGCCAGGGGAGTCACCACCCTTACCATGATACAAGCATGAGCCTTGTGGTAGTAGGATGCGTGCATGCTCTGGAACCTCTCCTGCCCAGCTGTGTCCCAGAAGTCTGTAAAACACACACAAAAAAAACAAGCTTAGAATGCTCAGCTTTCCAAGTTCTGTTTTCTTCATAACTTAAACCCAGGAGGCAAAGCCCATCCCAGTCTACTCAGGGTCACAAATCAGGTCTCACCTCACAAATCTGAAACATCCCAGGCTAAGGGGTTACGCAAAATCAAGATCTTTTCCCAGCCAGGCTTAGCTGTGGGTTGTGCTGACAACACACAAGTGCTGACAAGTTGTGTGTTACAAACACATCAGCACAGATGTCACCAGTGGACATGCGTTACAAAGGACAGTGGGATCAAGCTAGTTAAAAGCACAAAGAGTGCTACCAGTGTATGGTTTGTAGTCACTAGAGAGGACCTGGCACCAAAATCTAAATTTCTTGAAAGGGCTGGATCCTGGCCACAGTGGTGAACAGCCAGGGGCTGCCACAAACACCCCCTCACCACTTCACAGGACCCCCCAGCCATAGTTTTGGGCCCATTTTCAGATTGCCTATACCCACAATACCACGCCTGCTTCATCACGCTCTGCGACCTTGTTCCTGGGGGGTACATAGACCACCCAGCCGGGCCCTCCCCACTTACCCACCAGCACCTCCTGCCCGGCCACCGAGGTGCGGTGCTTGTAGAGGGTCAGGGCGAAGGTGGAGAGCTGCTGGGGGCGGCTGCGCCCGCGTTAAGGACCCGCCGGAGTAGCGGCACTGAACCCTCCCACCCCCACACTCCAGAAGGATACAAGCCGTCGAGCAGGAACCGCTCCAGCAGCCTGCGGAGAGAGCGGGGCACGGCGTTAGGGTCTCGGCACGGTCTTAAGTCCTGGCCACGGCGTTAGTCCGGGGCACAGAGCTAGGCCTCGGCAGGGCCTGAGCTAGGTCTCGGGGAACCGGCAGCTGCTCCCCTCCCTCCCGCAGGGAACCGGCCGGGCCCGCGCCCACACGCACTTGGACTTGCCCACGGCGCTGTCGCCCAGGCAGATGATCTTCACCGTCTCCTCCAAGCTGGACGCGGCCTCATCCCGGGCCTGGGCCCGACCCCGATCCCGCTCCTGCTCCTGCTCCTCCGCCGCCATGGCAACGCCGCCGCCTCACAGGCCGCGCCCCCTTAGAGACCACACCTCCCCCTCTGCCCTGCCGCTCTCCCCTCCCCTTCCTTACGTCACTTCTGCGGCCTCCGCCCCGTCTGACGTCATCATCGCGACGCCGCCGGCCGGGCGGGCAGGATGGCGGCCGTCGGTGCTTCTCGGCCGCTGCAGCTGACGCTGGCGCTGCTGAAACCGGACGCCGTGGCGCATCCGCTGGTGCTGGAGGTGAGGGCGGGGCGGAGGGGAGCGGCCGGTGCGGCTCGGCCCGTTCCGAGGGTCCGGTTCGGCCCGGCCGGTGGGTCCGGCCCCGCCGTGCCCGCCCAGTCGCCCGCCTCTGCCCTCAGGCCGTGCACGAAACCATCCTCAGCAACCGCTTCCTCATCGTGCGCGCGAAGGAGTTGCGCTGCGGGCGGGAACAGAGCCGCCGCTTCTACCGAGAGCACGCGGGTAGGCGGCCGGGGCTGCGAATGGGGCTGCGGGCAGGGCCGGGCCGGGCGGTGTGAGCTGTGCTTCTCTCTCCCTTAGGGCGTTTCTTCTACCAGCGGCTGGTGGAGTTCATGGCCAGGTACCCGTCCTGCGGCAGCTCTGTGGGTGGAAGGGCCCGCGGTGATGTGGATGTATCTGATGGGGAGATGCGGTGTGCCCCGGGGAGAGGCTCTGGGCACGGGGATGTCCATCAGCAGAAGGACACGGAGCTGTTGGAGCCAGTGCAGAGGAGCCCCTGGAGCTGCTGGGAGGGCTGGAGCAGCTCTGCTCTGGAGCCAGGCTGAGAGAGTTGGGGGTGTTGAGGCTGGAGAAGAGAAGGATCCCATGGCACCTTCCAGTGCCTGAAGGGGCTCCAGGAAAGCTGGGGAGGGACTTGGGACAAGGGCCTGGAGGGATGGGACCCTGCGAGGGGGAAGGGTTTCCAGCTGGGAGAGGGGAGATGGAGAGGAGATCTTGGGCAGGGAGGGAGGAAGGGAGGGAGGGAGGGAGAAATTGTTTGGGGTGAGGGTGCTGAGCCCCTGGGTGCCCAGGTTGCCCCCAGAAGCTGTGGCTGCCCCATCCCTGGAGGTGTTGAAGGTTGGATGGGCTTGGTGGGAGGAGTCCATGATTGTGGCAGGGGTGGCACTGGGTGAGCTGTAAGGTCCTTTCCCACCCAAACCAGTCTGGGATTGGTAAGCATGAAGGAGCTTTGCTCTGTTTTTAACCTTTTCTACTTCTGCTCTTCCCTGGTCTTTTCTCAGTGGCCCCATGTGGGCTTACATCCTGGCCCACGAGGATGCTGTTCCCCTCTGGAGGGCCCTGATGGGACCCACCAAAGTGTTCCGTGCTCGGAACTGTGTCCCAGACTCCATCCGAGGAGCTTATGGCCTCACTGACACCAGGAACACCACTCATGGCTCAGGTAGAGCTGTTTGTGGGAGCTGAGGGAGGGGTGGTGGTGTCTGACCTGGCTTTACATCCTGAAGCCCCCTGGGTGATGTGTTCAGCCCCTGGCACTTTCCTTACAGCTCCCTTTCCCTGGGGTGGGGACAGGGCTGGGGTACCTGCCGCACGAAGGACGGGGAAACAGTTTGATGCAAACTAACTCCGTTTATTTGTACTCTTACACACAGTTATATACCTTTTTCTATCTCGCATAACATATGGAATTACCTGATTGATTAGTTACAGTTAGCATGTTACTACGCGATTAGTTACATGGTAGGGAGATAACAACCTCTGTTTTACACCACTCATCTGTTTTCCAGGAGATCTTGCAAGCAAGGGAGTCTGTAGAAAGTCCCGTGCTTATCTGGCATACCCGGGGCTATGTTCACTCCATGGTTTGAGTGATAACCAGCCTGTCTCCATCAATTGTTCTGTGCTATCAATACATGCTGCCTTTATACCTACAGGTACCCAGCTGGCACCTCTCACCTTCTCCTCTGCTCTCTGACAGATTCAGCAGCCTCAGCCAGCAGAGAAATTTCCTTCTTTTTCCCCGAGTTCAACGAGCAGCTCTGGTACCAGCAGGAGGAGCCACGGCTGCGCCGGGGGCCTGTCCACTACGACCCCACGCAGAGAGTGCACTGCCTGCCCCCGGGGGAGGGCACAGGGATGACCTGAGACCGCCGGGTAGGGCATCCTGAGCTGCACCACTGTGTGGGTCAGCCCATGAGGGGAGTGAGAAGCACTGTGTGGGGGTGTTCTTGACTTACCAAGGGGCAGAGCTGCAGCCTGAGGGGGGGTCTGGTCATGCAGTGTCCCTCGTGTTGGGGTGTGAGTGCTGCAGGTGGGTTCAGCAGAGGCTTGGGGGGAAGGGGGGCTGCCAGTTCTAGTTGGCTGTGCTGGTGGTGGGCCTTGGGTCCTGAATGTCTTCTCTGTTCCTTCAGGGAAACGAGAGGGGAAAAATAACATGAGTCTCTCTAGTGGTAAGCAGGGAACTTGCTGCATGTGAGAAGAAAATTCTTAACTGAAAGGGTTGTCAGGCCCTGGCCTCAGCTGCCCTGGGGAGTGGTTGAATCACTGTCCCTGGAGGGGTTTACACACTGTAGATCTGGTGCTGAGGGACCTGGGTCAGCACTGGACTCTGCAGAGCTGGGTTAATTGTCATACTCGATGACCTGAAAGGTATTTTCCAACCAAAATGATTGTCATTCTGCAGATCCCCTGTCCCTGCTCCCATGGGCCCAAGCTGAGAATTGAGGTGTCCTCAGCTGTGGGTCACAATTCACACAGTCAGGAGCCACGTTCCCTGACCAGCCTGCAGCACAAGTTGTCAGGGAGGTTTCAGAAGGGTATGGACTGCTCCAGTGCCTGCCAAGTATCTGCTGTTCTGTGCCTGGGGCACAATATCAGTGTGTGAATGGAACCTTCACAAAAAAGCCAGAGAAACTGGTTGGAACATGACCGTGGGGGTTCTGTGAGGAGCTCTTGACACTGAGACTTGTAACAAAACACTCTGGCACCTCAAAGACCTCGGGTACAGAGGAGGAGACACAACAATGATCAGGGAGCTGGAGCAGCTCTGCTCTGGAGCCAGGCTGAGAGAGTTGGGGGTGTTGAGGCTGGAGAAGAGAAGGCTGCAACGGGGAGACCTCAGAGCACCTTCCAGTGCCTGAAGGGGCTCCAGGAAAGCTGGGGAGGGACTTGGGACAAGGGCCTGGAGGGATGGGATGAGGGGAAAGGGTTTTAAATTAGAGAAAACTAGATTTAGATTGGATGTTAGGAAAAAGTTCTTTGCCATGAGGGTAGTGGGAAAATGAAGTGGGTTGCTCAAGGAGGTATTTGAGGCTTCATCCCTGGGGTATGCAGCGTGGGGCTTGAAAAAGCTCTGAGTGACCTGGTCCAGTTGAGGGTGTCCCTGGTCGGACTAGATGACCTGTAGAGGTCCCTTACAACCCAGATTATGGTTCTGTGATGTTTTTGCCTGTGGAGGCACTGGGCTCTGAAGCACCACAGCCTTTGTGTTTTGTGGACAAAATCATTTCATTATCCAGAGAACTGATAAAACTGATTAATGGTGGTGCATGAGGACTTGGATTGCAAGGTTCTGGAGTGCTTACTTGTGTTGTCCTGCTGGGTGCATTTAGAGATCTATTCCTGTGTGAGTTTCTAACCCCTGTTTAAAAATAGTCCCCCACAAGCTTCTTTCAATTCTGGTGTTTAATTTAGTTTAATTAGGTGTTTAATTAAGGTGCTCTGCTGTCTTGCCTGAATTTCTTGTGGATAATCCCAAGCAGGCTGTGTTGGTGAGGGTACCTTTGGGCTATGCCTGGAGCAGGAGGTTTGTTAGGCTGGCTCCCCTCTCTGACCTAAACAAACTGGTCACTAAAGCTGTCAGTTGAGCCTGAAATTTACCAGTTATTGTGTCATGTCAATCTTAGACAAGTGTCAAGAATGCTGTAAAATGTTGGGAAAATGTGTAATTGTGGAAAGTGCTGCCTAGAACCTCCTGGGTTAAATTCATCAGTGTTCATGTTCTCCCCTCACCATTGCACCAGACAAACTGCAGTGCTTGTTTTGTTCCAGGCACAGATCAAAAGGCCCCATGTGGATTTCAGTGCTGCTCTTAGTTTATGTTTTTCCAGTTCCTGGAGTCTCAAGTTATGTGTAGGTTTTTGTTCCTTTTACCCTTTACTTTTTTTTTTTTTTTTTTTTACCTTTACATTATGCTTTCCTTTGTGGATATTAATCTGGGCAGCTATTAGATGATAATCCCTAGTTTATGCTTCTAATTTTAAGTGTTTATTTTTTCCTACTCACTTGCAATTATTGCATTTGGGGAAACTGACCCTCTGAAACTCCAGGCACTGACAGCACTGGCTTGGTGGTGTGGTCTTTTCACTAAGATATTATCAAATCCCTGACAAGTGGGGGCCAGGTGTTTTTTCTATGTTAACATTTTTTGTTCAACCCAGGCTGTACCTGAGCAGATCTTGTCAAACCTGTGAAGTCCCCTTTCCCTGGACACAGTGTTTATTTTGCAACCCTAAAAATGTGCCAGCTTTATCAGGAGATGAGTATTGAAATACTTGATAAGTGCCAAAAATAATATAATCTCAGATCTCTCACAATCTCATGAGATGGCAGCAGATGCTCTCTGATTTAGACTCCTATGAAGAGTCTTTTTTTTCCTTTTTTCCCTGCCTGGTACTTGTTCAAGAAATGGTTTTTAACTTCTCGTATGATGATGATGCTTGACATGTTCTGCATACCCCCTGGTGCCTATGGGTCCTGTGGTGAATCACCTTTGATTTTGTAACTTCTAATGGCTTTAATTTTAAATGATACCTTGTACCCTTTGTCACTTTTCATTCTGCCCCTGTCACTACTAATCTGTCTTTACAGAGCAAGTTGAAACCTCCCATTTTTAATTTGCTTACACCTCAGTCAAACCATTCTGAAGAAATTTTAGTCATGCCTGGGATCTGGTGTTCTTTCTCTTTCATAAATATTTCTCAGTTGCTTTATTTGAGCTCCAAACATCCTTATTGTAAAATAATAAAAGCGAGTTGTCTGAATGCTGGTTTGGCTTGAGTTTGTGATGTCTGACACAAAATGATGTGTTATGGCCCTTGCCCTCATCCTGATGCTTTAATGCCTTCTCTCTGTTTATTTGCACCAAAGCCAGATAACCTCAATATCAGGCTGGAGGATACTGAACCAAAGTTTCTGTTGCAGTGCTCTGCAGACACGCTTCAGCCCTGTCAGTGGACAGAATTTATCCTACCAGTTCCTTGCCTTCTAGGCCTCTCCTTGTGTTCAGGATATGGACAGATTTCTGAAAAATTTATCTTATTTTCTTTTCTCTGGAAAATAATAGCACAGGCACAATTTAAATGTGAGGACTCCAGCAACACCTCATGTAAATGACTACTCTCTTTTTTCTTTCTTCCTCCCCCACCCCGCACACCTAGGTGTTTTGTGAAAATACAGAAGCCAGGTTTTGTTTAGCTGTGGTATTTTGGAAGAAAGAAGATCAAATAAAGAGGAAATCTGGCTAATAGAAGTACTAGATAGTCACTGGGGAACCTAATGCGAAGACATTGCACTGATGGGGTAGTTCATGTCCTGGACGTGTCAGTAATAGGGATCAGGATCTGATGAAGAGATGGAAACTGTTTCTGCGTGGGATCCTCTAGCTTTGAGCTGTGCATGGTATGGCTGTAGCTGTCCTGCCCCTGGACCCAAAGCAAGCCTGTGAGTGCAGGTGTTGTGTGTTTTTTCTTGTCTGTACCTCTGTTTTGTCAAGGCCTGGTTGAATTTTGGTTAACAAGTCCCCATGTAGCCCCTGCCTGCTCTGTCTTGGGTTTCAGGTGGGAGACTTAATTTTCTGTGATATGGTCATGGTCTGTTTTTGCTCTAGTTTGATGTTCAGGGTGTTGATAAAGGAAATAACATGACCAGCAAATGAAGTCAAGGGTTCATTTATTAGTGTGTTGAATCTGCTCTTCTCCTGTGGCAGCCCATTTCAAAGATCTGTTGCCTGCGCCATTAAAAACAAACATATTTTTGTCTGTTTTAATCTGATTTGCCCCTGTTTCCATGGAGTGTCCCCTCCTAGTACTGCTGGATTTCAGAGAAGGTTGGAAGGTCCTTTAAAAGCCACCCCGTCCATGCCCCCTGCCATGATCAGGGACTCTTCCCAACCAGCCCAGGTGGCTCCAAGCCCCATCCAACCTTCAACACCTCCAGGGATGGGGCAGCCACAGCTTCTGGGGGCAACCTGGGCACCCAGGGGCTCAGCACCCTCACCCCAAACAATTTCTCCCTCCCTCCCTCCCTTCCTCCCTCCCTGCCCAAGATCTCCTCTCCATCTCCCCTCTCCCAGCTGGAAACCCTTCCCCCTCCGAGGGTCCCATCCCTCCAGGCCCTTGTCCCAAGTCCCTCCCCAGCTTTCCTGGAGCCCCTTCAGGCACTGGAAGGTGCTCTAAGGTCTCCCCATGGGATCCTTCTCTTCTCCAGCCTCAACACCCCCACCTCTCTCAGCCTGGCTCCCGAGCAGAGCTGCTCCAGCCCTCCCAGCAGCTCCAGGGCCTCCTCTGCACTGGCTCCAACAGCTCTGTGTCCTTCTGCTGCTGGGGACCCCAGAGCTGCCAGTGAAGGCCAGGGGTGTTTCATACCTGTCACACAGATGTAGGACATTTACCTGGTGTGGATTTGCTGCCTGTGAGGAGGTTGGTGAGGCAGGAAGGCACAACCAAAATTACACATGGCTGTGGAGCTTCAGCTCTGTGTTTCCTGTTGCAATAACTTGGGTTTTCCATGAAGCTTGCTGTCAGTCAGGTGTTTTACGTTGACTGCTGCACCACTCTCAAATGATTTACCTTTTTCTCCTTTTAATACTTCAGCAACTTTGTATTTTTTTCCTGGATTGTGAAAATTTCACAGATGGGAAAATCTGATTAGAGCAAAGACCTCCACTTCTCTGCTTTGCCTGCTCAGGGTTGCTTGTGGTTACAGCAGAGTTAAACAGTTTCAAAGTTGTTGTACAGGGGACTGCCTCAGACTTTTTTAATCGTCCACTGGTGCCTTGTTGAGAAGTCTGACAGAAGTATCCCAGGTGAGAAAGGGGAGGTAGTTGGCACTGAAAATCTCATGGTGCCAAGGGGACAATCTGGGAACAAGGAAACTTCTCCCTCAAACTTCAGTCTGCTCTTCACACTGCAGCCACAGCAGCATTGCTGGACACATGGGCTGGACGAGGCCAAAATGTGCACAGCTATAGTTCATCTAACAAGAGATACACAGCAAAATCCAGTCTGTTCCCAAAGAAGCCTACTGGAGAGTCAAAAAATGGGCAGTTTGCTGGGAGCAGTTGGCCAGCCCTTCCTGGTGCACAACACACACATTTTTTTTCCCTGAAGAGTAACATCAATCTGTAAGCCATGTGTTGGGATGGCTTGCTACTTCCAAGCCTCTCAGCCAGTCCTGCTTGCTGCACACCCTTCTTGAATGCAAAAAATTATTTAAGCATCCATAGTTCAGAGACTCAATTAATAGAATCTGTCACAATGAGGCCCATTCTGGAGAGCCCCTGGAAAGGAACATCAGGAAAAAAAAAGGTGAATTGTATGAGGAAAAAGTATCAGGAAAGTTATCTCAGAGGAAAAAACCAAAACAAAACACCAAAAAATGAAACAAAAAACCCAAAACAAACAAATGAAAAACCCACCAAAAAACAAAAACAGAAAAAGCCAAGCCCAACCAACTATAAATTCAAACCAAAATCCTCCAGAAAAATTACATTAAAATTGACAACTTCTGACATGGGTTACCATGTGTCTTTCTTGTGACTGGTAGACAGAATGTTGTTTTTTTTTTTATCAAACAGGCAGTAGTGCAGCCTTGTTCAGGTGCAGGGTGGTCCATAACCACCCTGTGAGCCCCACTGGACTCTAAAGGTGTCAGAGTGGGACCCTCTGCACCCCCACTGCTGGCAGCTGGCTCTGCACTGGGGTGTTCTCCTGCTGAGCTCCCCAGCCTGTCCCAGTTTGATCTCCATTGTGGTGGAACTTGCTTACCACAGAAGAACCAGAAGAACCACCAATTCCTCCAGTGGCATGTCAAGCAGCTTGTCTGGAGTATACTGGTTCAAGGGGGGGGGTGTCACGGGATTATTGCTGAATGCTGCTTTAAACATTAAAAATAGAGAATTTCCTCTTGTCCCCACCTGCTCAGCTTTCTCCCCACATCTGTGGTGAGGGAGGGCTAGGGGCCCTTTCCACTGTGCAGGGAACCCAGCCTACAACACACACAGAGGACAGGTGTTGACACACAGTAACCAGGGTGCAATTTTAGTCAGGCCAGAACAGAAGCAATTTATTATTACAGTTACAAGGGCCAGCACGCAGTGGGGGTCCCCATGAGGGATCAGTGACAGACACTGATGTCCAATTGCAGTTACAGAGTTTGTAAACCTTTGGTTTATGCAAATTATTCTTCAGAAAGGTGCCAGATAACCAGGATATTAAAAAAAACAATAGCAAATAAGGAGGCTCTAGCTAGCACACCCTTTAACAAATAATTCACTTCTTCGTTAATTAAACTGGTGAGACCATTACCTGCAAATATTTCTTAACTAGTGAGTCCTGCAAACGTGCTAACTATTTTACTGCCTGACTTGAGCACAGGGATTCAAACCGCCCAGCAGCAGAGAATAGGCTGAGCCAAGCACTGGGTGGGGGCCCCACCTTCAGCACTGACTGCAAAGCACACTGCAAGTTTGCTCCTTGGTATTCCTTGCCTGCAGACATGCCAGGCCTAGCCAAATTAAGACAACATCTTCACCAGATGCATAAAAGGCTGAAGCAGAGCGAGGTAAAAGTCTGGAAGGAAGCATCCTGGACAATGCTGGTTTCATTGCAGAAGTCTGACATAGTTTGCTGGGAAGAAGCCCACTTTGCCCCGGCACTGCCCCTGCCACCAGCCTTCATTCACCATTTCAATGTGTGTGATTGTCTCGTCAGGATCAAAAGAAATCTCATCATCTCCATCTGCAAAAAATTGTTCAGAAAAGATAGTCCCAGAGAGAGCTGGTCTTACATCTGTCCTCGCACCCCTCCCCAGGAGGAGAATACTGAGCAAGCATTCTGATAACCCTCAGAGTTATCTCATCCAACCCCCATTGAATAGCCCAGCTATAGCATAGGAGCAAAACGTCACAGCTTCATCTTAGATGAAGCTCCTGTATTCCCAGCTCCATTCTGCTTTCTAGAGGAAGAAATTTAAACAAACAAGTTGAAATGATGATGTGAGACACCACCTCCCTGTCACACCACCTCAGTCATCTCCCAGTGTTTCTGCCCACAGCCTGGAGGACAGACCCACCTCCTTGGTAATCATAGAGAGCCACTGCACATGTACCATGGCACTTCACCTGATAAACATTGTCCATGTTCCCTGCAGAAGAAAAGACAGGCAGATGAGAAGGGCTGCAAGCAGCTACATTGATCTGACCAGTGAGACCCTCCACCCAGCCTGGGGGTGAACCCCATCAACAGGGGTTCAAAGCCATGTACCATGGCTCAAAGCCATGAATTCCCTCCCCTTCTGCAAGGAGAGAGGCCATGTCCTGATGCAATATGTTCCTCTCCCAAGAAAAGGCTGGACATAACTCCAGCCTCTCCACTTCCCACTCCAAATATCCCAAAGCTGTGACAGAAACATCACCAAGCAGCCCATGCAGTTTGCTTAAGCATCCAGAGGGAGACAACCCTGCACTCCTCCCATCCAGGAGACACCACCAGATCAGGTCTCATGAGCACTAGCCCTTTGAGCCAGTCTGAATTAAGAGGGCACCTCCAAGTTTCAGTGCAGCTATGGCAGTCACTTGCCAGGAACCAAGAGCATCACTCCAGATCCAGTTTCTTCAGAGCACATGGCAACCCTCTGGTCCTGATTCTTGCTGCCTGGCCCAGCATCCCATACATCTGGTCCCACACCTTGCAGCTGGGCAAGGGAATGGGAGACAACCAAGTCTCCATCATTAACAAGAAGCAATGGGTTCAAGTTGCACCAGGGCAGGTTCAGATTAGATATTAGGAAAAATTTCTTCACTGAAAGAGTGGCGAAGCATTGGGAGAGGTTGCTCAGGGAGGTGGGGCAGTCGCCATCCCTGGAGGTATTAAAGAACAAGTAGACGCGATGCTTTGGGTTTGGTGGTTAAGGTGGTGTAGGACTGATGGTTGGATTTCATGATCTTGAAGATCCTTTCCAAACATGATGATTCTATGATTGTGGGCTGCTATCCTGATCATGGTGGACTTCAAGGTACAAATGCCCTCTGGAGTCTGCCCCATGCAACCAATGAGCTGAGCAGATAGACACAAGCTCCCATCAGTACTCACTCAAGTGGGTCTGGGTCTGGCTGGGGTCCACAGGAAGGACGTCCTCATAGTCCTCACCTCCATCTCCTCCATTGTCATAGATGGCATCTTGCTCTCCCAAGGGTGCTGGCAGCTCCTCATAGTCAGCACCTCCATTGGCACTGTCACAGTAGTCAGAAGGCTCTGGCAGCTCCTCATAGTCTCCACCAACATCCAAACTTTCACTGTAGATGGGCTGATCCTGACTGGGGATCTTGTACAGCTCTTCACCTAGATCTGCTGGCCTTGGTGGCAAGGTGGGTGGTGTTTCCTCATCTTCCCGTTTTGCCCCCTGCCACAGATTAAGAAAGTGACAAGAAAGTCACCTGCAAAGGGTCCACTACAGGCTGCACAGCACCCAACACAATGGACCCCACTCCACTGCAGGTGCCTCAAACAGAACACCCTCTGCACAGTGGGGAAACCCCTCAGCCACAAGATCCATGCTGAGCTGGCACTTGGGGTTGCTGCAAAGACCCTCACAGCTCATGTGTTTGAACCTTTCACTCTACTGACCCACTCCCACAGCCTGTCTCATGGTGCAAGGTGCTGTGCAGCCATGTCCCATCACCATCCCAACATTCCCCGTTGCTCTTTCCAAAGCCTGCACCATGCTCCCCACATCCTTCTGCAGGGCTGTCTGTGGAGCAGAGTCCCCTCCCCAGCCAGCCTCAGCACCTCATCTCCTTGGGACATGGATCTTTCTGGCTCAGCTCCAGGGCACAGTGGCAGGGGCTGCCCTTGTGTGGTCCTTCTCTGTCTCTGAGATTTCCTTCTGGAGACAAGTCACTGAATCCCTTCAGTCCCTCTCAATGAGGCCCAGAGCAGTGTCCCTTCCAGTTCCCAGCTGAGCAACTCAATTTTCCTTCAGCTGAAATCTGTTCCAGCCTGCTCTAGGGGCTGGAGACCAGAAGGTCTGTAATGACTGGGGGTCTGCAGAAAGTGGCCTCAAGGGGGGAAATATCAGGGAGTGCTTTGTCGGTGACACCTTATCTGCACACTGAATGCAGATATAGAATCACAGAATAATTGTCACAGTTGGAAAAGTCTTCTAAGATCACTGTGTCCAACTGTCAACATCCCCTCCAATAAAATATAAGTATCAGTATCTGTGTCACCCACCAGAACATGTCCTCAAGTGCCTCATCTACACATTTTTAAATCCCTCCAGAGATGGTGACTCCACCACCTCCCTGGGCAGCCCATTCCAACACCCGACTGCTCTCTCAGTAAAGAAATTCTCCCTCAGATCTGCTCTAAACCTCCCCTGGTGCAACTTCAGGCCAGTTCCTCTGGCCCTGTCATTGTTCACTTGAGAGCCCAGGCCAGCACCCACCTCCCTACAACTTTCTTTCACGGAGCTGTAGAGAGCAATGAGGTCTCCTCTCAGCCTCCTCTTCTCCAAACTGAACATTCCCAATTCCCTCAGCCTCTCCTCATAGGACTTGTTCTCCAGACCCTTCCCCACCTTGGTTGCCCTTCTCTGAATCTGCGCTAGCAACAGGGTTGCTGTTGGTTGGGAGGACAACCAAGCAAGTGGAAGGTCTGGAGATCAGGTGGAAGGACATGGAGCTGCATGTTCCTTAGGAAGAGCTTGCTTCACAGGCCTTGGGAGACCATGGCAAGATACCATGGCAAGATGGACATGGCTCACCTTCTGCCGAGCTGCCGGGTGCTCCCGAGCCTGCCACCTTGCCTGCTCCTCTTCTGCCTGCCTTCTGCTCTCCTCCTCTGCTGACTTTACCATGTTTTCAAATTGTGACCGCAGCCTGCTGGCACCACTGGAAGCTCCTGTGGAGATGATCAAAACTACCCAATAATCGTCCCTTCTACCACCCCAAGTACCCAGGAGAACCCCAAAACTCTCCCAGAGGAACTTGCAGCTCAGTCACCTTCTCCTGCCCTCCTACACAGGTTGAATCCACATCCTACCTCAGCACACGCCTGCCAGTGTGCTGCCACAGAGGGATCACTAGGCCCACAGCTTCCCAACAAGTCCAGGGCTATCACTCAGTTATCTCACCTGCCTCCAGTGGTCTTGTTTTCGCATTGGAGAAGGTGGGAGTTGCCATCTCATGAAATCCAGCATCACTCTGCAAGAAGAAGTAAATAATGTGTCCAGCTTGCTAGGCAAGACCAGTGCTGAGGTCCCTGCTGGTTGTCCAGGGACTGGACATCTTGTCCCTTGCAGCACTGCCAGGAGCACTGATTAGCAGGAAGCCACTGCAGGCTGCAGCATGCAGTCTTACCTTATCTACTCTGCCTTTCTGGACCCCATATTGGCCTCCAAACCCCTTGGCATAGTCTGTATGGAAAACAAAATGAGGCCATTTAATAATATTTTATAATCTGTGTGTACCTCCCACTTCAGTATGCTGTGACCAGTGAGAAGAGATAGCTGTGTCTACATCTCATCACATGTGGAACTGAACAGAGATAATAGATGCAAAATGGTCTGGGCAGCAGCTCTTAGGACTGATCCCTCATTCCTTTCAGGAAAGTCCACACGTGCTCAGGGCTGTATCCTGGCAAACCTGCTGCCAAGGCACCAGGGTGGGAAGCCACTCATGCCATGTGAGTGCAATGGGGCCTCGTTCACCATTGTCCAACCTGTCTGAGATGCATGGGGCTGAACTTCTTCCTGATGGTCCCAGCCGAAGGGACTCCTGTCCTGGCGACCTCTCTAAACCCCAAACTTCCCACCAAAGCCCACAGAATAGTCTTCAGCCACAAGGATCCAGATGGAAGAGAACAGACAAGGGAGGGAACACTCAGGTTGTTCTTAGAGGGGCAATTTTTCTGTGCCGAGGATGTAGAGAAAGACATGGGGCCAGCTTTCCCCATTGGTGACTCCACAAACAGCTTTGCTTCCTCCCTGGGTTATGTCACCTGTATTAGCACCTTACTGGGCCTTCTCTGCACCCTTCCTTCAGTGACATACTGCCCAAGAGACCCCTCTGGCCATAGAAATATGCTATTCTTCTTCATTTAGCCTGAACTTTTTCTATCAGCCATATGGATAAAGCAGTGGGAACACAGCTCCTCCCTATAGCTTCTCCACCACCTGTGCTGCAGGTCACAAAAAAAAAAAAAAAAAAAAAAGAATGGTGCCTTACAGCCCCAAGTTCCAGTCCTGATGCTCCTCACCAGGCTCCCTCAGCTCACCTTTCTGAGAGTCATGCTTCTCTGTCTGATTCTTGTAGGTGAATCCCACTGCTGCTTTGTCCACCTTGTCCCTCTCCACACCATAGCGGCCACCAAAGCCCTTGGAGTAATCTGAGGAGGAGAATAAAACACTGCCCTAAGCACGGCTCTGGTGGGGGGGATGGTAAGGAGGTGAAAAGATGGGGAGCAGTGGGGTGGAGGAGCACTAGGGATGAGAAAGAGCAGCAAGGATGATGGAAAACACTAGAAAAAGCAAGGGGTATCGACTGGAAGGTGGGTGGCTGGGAGCACCATGAGGGCCATGGAGGAGGAGGGCCCATGGGAATGGGCGCACAGAGCGAGCATGGGTCATGGCAGAAACACATCAGGCAGAAGAAAAGTCACATGCCGAGGGCAGCTGGGGATGCAGTGGGAGGAGACAAAACCAAGGCAAGACTTGAGCACTGGCAGCCTGAGCATCCCCCCACTCACTCATCTCCAGAGAAAGGATTTCTACTTGTGGTCTGCCAGTCTCCAAAAAGGTCTGTACAGAAAAAATAGCAAACTTCTGTTGCATGGCTTACATTGCTGGAGTGGAACCTCAACTTCTACAAGGAAACCACTGGTCTTGGGAGCTGCAGTGAAGGCTGAAGCCCATATCTCTGGGACCATGCTCCCCCCCAAGACTGTCTCTGGCATGCTCAACCACGCTGTGAGAGGCACAGCACGTCTTCGTACACCTCACCTTTTTCCATCTTCTAAACTAGTAGTGTACTATCTACTTCAGCTGCATTCAGTCATCCTCTGAGGACTAGATGGGTATTACTGTCTGGTCTTCTAAGAAATTTCAGCCTCTGCCCTAGCAGCTGGCTGTGCAGCACTTTCCTTTCAGAGACCTTTCAGCTCTTTCCAAATTCTGCCCTCCAGAAGGAGTAAATCACAGTTACCTCCTTGGATTCCCTGACCCTGTTCTTACAGATCTGCATTTCACAGGCGTGAGCTGAGGATTCTCCAGCAAATCCAGCCTCATCAGTACATGAAGACTGTGACCTAGAGAAACACTCATGAAAACACTTTGTATTCAGGAATGGCTCTCTGCTTCATAGAAGCCTGGTCACTTAAGGACAAAACTAAGTCTTACAAATTTCTTAAAACTTATCTCAATTAAGCTATTATTTACTCGTTAGATGAGTATGAAATGAACCTTCTAGGATGCTTTTTTCAGCCAATATAGATTTTATGGCTGCTACCTAGCTGCTGGAGTTTCCTGTATGGACTCATTTTTAGGAAAAGCAATACACACACCTTGCCCTATTTCTAACATTTCCACTTTGCCCAAGTGATTTTTGTGGTTTTACACAGCCTAATGAACTTCTGTATCTACAATCTCTTTTATGTTAATGCAGCACACCCGCATGTTGTTTCATTCATTAATTTAAGATCAACCAGGAATGCCTCAAAACACCTTCCTGCTTTTATAATTTTCTCTGAAACTAACATGATTCTGTTCTTTTCTTGGCAATGCACTATTCCTCACATTTACCTGAAACAGGAACAGACCTTGTCCTCTCATCTTCTCTTGATTGCAGAATATTTAAAATATCTTCAGCTTCAGTTCATGCAGTGCTCAAAAATGGATATAGCTGCTTGTATGTAGGTGTCAAAGTTTGGTAGAATCACCTCCAGAATTCTGCCAAAGTTTGGGTACTATATTGGCTTTTATTTCCATATCCATCATTGTGCCCTTCCAGAAATCCCTCCTCCTGTCCTATAGTGCTTGGGTTCCCCCCTAGAGCAGCTGCTGAGGAGGAAAAGGAGTATCATCCACCCACTGGGGTCACACAGGGGTGTCTTCCCTGCTCCACCATGATGTAGTTTCCATCAAAGCTAAAGGCAGAGAGAAGCAGAGCATACAACAGAGAATGGTGACAGAACAGCAGGGAATGGGGCCGCCAGGGTGACTAGGAACAGGAATCAGAAACCAGTGACAGGAGGGGGATAACAGAGGAGACAGTGCCACAGCAGGCAGCACAGGATACTGGGGCCAGAGCAGAAGCTGGGCAATGTCAAGGGCCCACAACTGCCCATGGACTTACCTTTCTGGGATGAGTGTTTCTCCACTTCACCCTTGTATTCGAAGCCCAGTGCTGACTAGAATAAGAAGGGGAGGAACGTCAGTCATCCTGAGGGCCAACCACCCTCCTCCAGGGGACAGGCTGGGACCTTGCTCTCTGTCTCCCTGCTCCCAGGACCCATGCAGACACCTGGCCACTCCTGGGTGGTCCAGGCCTCCTCAGCCTCTCACACCACCGCATGTCCATGCAGCAGTGTGCCCAGGAACGGGCTCAAGCAAGACCCAAGACCCAGAGGGCCACAGTCCTGACCCACACCTTGGCAACAGGCAAGGTACTGTAACAAGGGCAGTTACTGGACATCTGGGCATCCTGCTTTCCCCATCCTGGCCTGCCATGGCAGTCACTGTGCACAGCACAGCTTGGGGGTTTGGAGAAGCAGAATACCACATACCCCAAGACAAACACTGTGCTGCCTGGACAGGGACATGTTAATGCACACCAGAGAGTTTGTCTTCACAAGGGCCCTGCCATTTGTCATTAGTCATTGTCCTGCAGGCAGGAGGTGAGCTGTGTGCTTCAGTGGAAACCATGGTGCATGGCACACCTGGACCTGTACCCACCAGCCCGCTCAGTGCAGGACAGTGCTCCAGGGAAATCACTGAGCACAGGTCACAAGTAGGTATCTCAGCTGCCCTGTCCAACACACCTTGTCCGCTCGGTCCCGCTGGATTCCGTACTTCCCCCCAAAGCCCTGGGCTGCGTCTGTCTGCGAGGAGTGCTTCCCAATATCAGCAACGTACTCATGGCCCACTGCACACTGGGGAGACAGACAGCACAACAGCAGCACCGGCTGTCAGGCTGGCAGGTGGGCATGGGCACAGGCCCCACACAGCTGCTCTGCCCCACTGCCCAGACATTTGCAGACAGGAAGTGACAGGTCCAAATGGCCTGTGCTGAGGGTGGTGATGCTACCTCACCCCTGAGTGTCTGAAGAAGTTGGGGTTGTTCAGCCTGGAAAAGAGGAGGCCAAGGGGACATCTTGTTGCCCTCTACAACTCCCTGAAAGGAGGCTGTAGTGAGACAGGTGTTGGCCTCTTCTCCCCAGTGACCAGTGATAAGACAACAGGAAATGGTTCAAGTTGTGCCAGGGGAGGTTCAGATTGGATATTAGGAAAAACTGTGTCACTGAAAGAGCAGTGAAGCATTGGAACAGGCTGCCCAGGGAGGTGGTGGAGTCACCATCCCTGGAGATATTCAAAAGACAAATAGATGTGGTGCTTTGGGAGATGATTTAGCAGTTAAGGTGGTATAGGACTGACAGTTGGACTTGATGATTTTGAAGGGCCTTTCCAACCATGAGGATTCTATGATTCTCAACCTGTGCTGCAGCTTGGAGGGCAGCCGTCCCACATGGCTGGCCCCACTGCCAGCTCCTCATGCAAACGACTGGGGTGTTGCCCTCTATGTTGAAGACCAGCACAGAGCTCTCCCTGGGGATGGATGAGGAACCAACAGAGAGTTTATGTGTTAAGATTAAGGGGAAGGCAAGCACAGGCGATATTACAGTGGGTCTGCTACAGGCCACCTGACCAGGAGGACAGTATAGATGAGACACTCTACAGACAGATAGGAGTAGCTTCAGCCAACATTCACCTGTTGGAGGGACAACCCTGCAAAACACAAACCATCCAGGAGGTTCCTAGGGTGCGTAGATGACAACTTCCTTGTCCAAGTAATCAAGGAACCAACAAGGAGAGGTGCTACGGTGGACCTTCTTCTCACCAATAAGGAAGGGCTGGTGAGGGATGCTAAGGTCAAGAGCACTCTTGGTTGTAGTGGCCATGAAATGGTAGACTTCAAGATTAGGGCAGCCAGGAGGGCTTACAGTAAGCTTACTGCCCTTGACTTCAGAAGGGCATATTTCAGCCTCTTTAGGGATCTGTTCATGAGGCTGTCATGGGATAACATCCTGCAGGGCAGAGGGGCCCATGAAAGCTTACAGATATTTAAGGATCACCTACTCCAGGCCCAGCAGAAATGCAGCAGGACTGGAACCTGCTCATTAATGTCTGTGTCTGAGGGTGAGGGTCAGCAGAGCTGGCTGGGATCAGGCCAGAGTCTGGTGGTCCCAGATGTGGGATGTGCTGTGGTCAGCAACTACACACATGCCTCAGGAGAGAACAGAGGTTGACCACTTATGACATCCTGCTAAGACTGAAGGCCCAGGCAGGAGGTGCTCAACAAAAGCATCCCCACTCTGCTCCAGCAGAGGGGTCTGAGCATGGCTGCTCCATTGGGGCCTCCTGCCAGTCTCTGTTTCTCACCTTGATGTCACACTCACCCACAGTGACCACATCTGCTGCAACCCTACCATCTTGTTTTTGGAAAAAGAGAAGTATTAAGCTCTGAAAGGTACAGGAAGACACACAGTGATGATTGTCAGAAAACATAAACCAGATTTGATATGAGAACAAAAAACCAGGGGCTTCATCCTGAGAAGGTATGACAGAGGTCTGTAATGAAGAATGTGAGGAGGGAATTACTATTCATCAGTTCTCCAAGTACAGGCAGGGAGGCACCTGATTTGTTATGGAGCAGCTTTGACACAAGCCACAGAAAGCCCTTCTTTGCACCTGTAGAAGAGTGTTGCAAGGAAGCTGTAGACCAATTATCCAAACAGGTTCAAACAAATGCAGATCATGGGCTAGCTAGACACAAGTGAACCTGAGCAGCCATGCCAGCTCTCCATTCTCTCCCTTCAAAGTCCAGGCCAGAGAACAGGGATGCTCTTTCCTTTATGAAAAAAGTCTTTCCCACTAGGGCCCAGGGAAGCTCTCTACAACTCCTACCTCATCCATGCGGTCCCGTTCTGTGCCAAATTTGCCCCCATAGCCATAGGAAGCCTTGGGGCCAGTCTCCAGCTCCTTCTTCTTGATCACTTCGTGTTCCTCTGACACCTTGCTCCTCAGCTGATGGATGCTGGTGAGACAGGGAGAGTCAGGACAAGTCAGGGTGGGGTTGTGCCCACCCTGTGGTGGGACAGACCCACCTCACCACTCACCCCCCCCAGGCACCACTCACTTGATGTGCGCGGTGTGTCCGGAGCCCTCAATAGTTTTGGATCCCCAGCGCTGTTCCTTCTCGGAGATGTCATTCTGCAGAGCCAACCACAGCCCTCAGCACCAGAGGGGAGCTCAGGCTCCCAGGGCACCAGTGGGGAGGGGGTGACTGACCCCTGGGGGGTCCCAATGGACTGTGATCCCCTTCCCTGGGGGCCACTGGCAGACAGAAACTGTTCAGGACAAAACTGGAGGGGGTCTGAAGTGAAATTTTCACTGTTCCACCTCAGCTTTGTAGGGACAGCCCTGGTTTTGTCTGCTTTTTGGGAGGTCTGAACATGTTTGTGATAAACTGAGGCATCAGCAAAACCTTTTCCAATATATACATGTATTTTTAATCTTAACTTATAAAATTGAATTAAAAGTAATAATAATACAAAGTCTTACTTTGTTCAGACTTCTTTTGATTATTTCCACAAATAGAAGAAATCATGTAAAGAAAAAATAATTTTTACAGCCTTGTTTTATTATTTAAACAATAAATAATTTGGAATTTTGAGGAAGGAACTCGCTTTTCCACCCCAAACTAGAATTTCTTACCAGAAATAATGAGACAAGACTGAATAATAGGACTTGAAATAATAGGACTCTGTGTAAGAGACTGCCCCTCAATAAAGCACCTTGGCAAGGAAATCCAAACCACAACAGAGCTCAGGAGACCTGTGTCTGCAAAGCATGGCTGTCACTCCTTGACACTAGGAGAAAGACTTTCATTCCTAGGAGGTTTAGATAAAGGGTATGAAGAATATCAATGTCTTGAGACAGTTAAGGACCATCTAGGTTAATCAAGTACAGAAGACATCAGTGCAGAAAAATCTTGTGATGCCAAAGGCCAAAGCAGTGGGTGATAAAATTGTAAATAAAGATTAGTGTAAATAAACACATAAATAAAGCATATGGAAAAAAAACCTGTCCTAATTATATCTGCACAACAATGGTTAAAAAACATCTACCACTGAGGAAGGAGTATGAAACATGGAATTATGTGCAATTATGTAGAAAAGCAGCAAATACAGAACTGGCCAAAAAGCCAAAGTCTGGGCAATTTATGAGGAAAGGAACAGAGAATCAAACAGAAAATGAAAATTATGCAACTGTATGAATAAGTGGGGTTTCCATGGGCTGAGCTCTTCTGCTTCACCACCTAACCTAGACAACTGGAATGCACAGAAAAAAAAAAGCAATGTAGAGTCACGGAGCTGCATCTGCACAAGGTGACCATAAATAGAGTAGGATTTTTCCATCTGGAAAGGAGACAAATGAGGGCAGTGCTGGAGTGCTGTACAGTTACAAACCATGTGGGGAAGAGAAAATGTCTTTGCTATTTCTTCTAACATAAGTTGTGGGGCAGACTCAGCAAAGTTGCTAGGGAGCAAGTTTAAAAGAAACTAAATATTCTAGACTCTTTAAGTAATATTACTTGTTATTAGGTGTGGGGTAAACTGACTTCTGTAGGAGATTTGACCTAGATATGGGTCAGAAAGGGCTTAGACAGATGACCTAATGGTACCTGAGAGGGGTTGGTAGGCCCTGGCTGACCCTGCACAGCCAGTGGTGCTGCATGAGCCATGAGCCCTCTCCCAGCTCACAAGGTGAAGCCCAGTGAACCCTTCACAGCTTCATCACCAATATTATGATCACCACACCAGGAACTCACCACGAAATCAGGGTCCGTGTCCCAGTCATCTCCTGGAGCCTCAACCTTCACTGATATGTCATGTCCCACAACTGCTTTCCACATCTGCATGAGGAGCACATGGTGTCATCCAGAGACCAACGTGTGGTCCCTGTTGGCCACAGCCATGAGCACATCAGAGCACAGCAGTGAAGGAAAAAAATGGGGAAAGAAAGGGGGAGGGGGAAAGAAAAAGGGGAGGGGGAAAGAAAAAGGGGGGGGGAAGAAGAAGGGGGGGGAAGAATGTCTTTAATGTCAACCACAGGGTGCGTGCACACTCACTGCACAGTTGAAATGCACACTTTATTTTAATGTGAGTTCTAGCACCCAAGTACCAGTTTCTGCTTTTCCACCACACATTGATTTTCCATGCTGTGGGAGACTGTTTCCTGCTTTAACCCCACTCCTGTTCAGCACAGGCCTGGCATACACCACCAAGTCCAGGGCTGCCTCTGCCACTGTAGATTGAGGTTAGATATTAGGAAAAAAATCTTCACCATGAGGGTAGTAAGACACTGGAATAGGTTGCCTAGGGAGGGTGTTGATGCCCCAGCCCTGGAAGTGTTGAAGGCCAGGTCAGATGAAGCTCTGTGCAGCCTGTTCTGGTGGGAGATGTCCCTGCCTATGCAGGGGATTGGATCTTGACGATCTCTAAGGTCACTTCCAACCCAAACCATTCTATGATTCTATGAGGCAGAAGAGAAGAAGATAAGAGATGAGGATGCCTGAGGAGAGGGATGGCAAGAGAGCTCCGAAGAAGAGCCAAGCCCCCGAAGAGAAAGGCTCGCCGCAACAGTTTTACCTTCAGAGGAAGTGTTGATTAGAGGGCATGAATGTAATGAAGTACTCAGCTACTGGTATAAACATATGCTGAGGAAAAGGTCTAAAGGCTTCAAAGATTTGCAGTAGTAACCAGGACTTGAAAAACTGAAGAAAGACCCAGGGAGTTCCAGCTAATCTTGCAATGTTATGTCACAGTATTTAATTGTCACGACCACTCTTGCAAAAATACAAAAATTTAAAAAGGAGGAGCCCAAATGGGAATATCTAGTAGCTTTACATATTTGTAAGTACAGTAATTGTCTTAACTGGCAGATCTGAGAAACAAAAGTCTGTTCAAGGGTGGTAATCCTGGATCTATTTGAACAGCCTTCTTTTGAGGACGTGGACTGGAAGAAAAGCGACAGGCTTAAGGCCTTTCCTGCTCCCAAAAGTTCAACAATATATTATCTCTTCAACAAGATGTGACAAAATCTTCTCACAAGTTATTCTCACAAGCCACAAACTATCCTGAATTTTTCTTAAGTAGTAAATAGTGGTTTGAATCCTCAGTTTCAAGTAAAGAACTCCTAAAACAAAACACATGTTTTCTATGTGTTTTGGCTCATCCCTTCTCATTTACAGGGATTAACTTAGAATACTACTGCACCTTGTAGGATTTACCGAAGTAAAAGACTCATTTTAAATTTTGGGCCCAGTTCTGTTTAATATCTTTATCGACGACTTAGACGAAGGGATTGAGTCCATCATCAGCAAGTTCGCAGATGACACCAAGCTGGGGGGAAGTGTAGACCAACTCGAAGGCAGGAGGGCTCTGCAGAGGGACCTGGACAGACTGGAGAGCTGGGCTGATTCCAACGGGATGAGGTTCAACAAGGCCAAGTGCCGGGTCCTGCACTTTGGCCACAACAACCCCATGCAGCGCTACAGGCTGGGGACAGAGTGGCTAGAGAGCAGCCAGGCAGAAAGGGACCTGGGAGTCTGCATTAACAAGAAACTGAACATGAGCCAGCAGTGTGCCCAGGTGGCCAAGAAGGCCAATGGCATCCTGGCCTGTATCAGAAACAGCGTCACCAGCAGGTCCAGGGAGGTGATTCTTCCCCTGTACTCAGCGCTGGTTAGGCCACACCTCGAGTCCTGTGTCCAGTTCTGGGCCCCTCAGTTTAAGAAGGATGTAGAGGTCCTGGAACAGGTCCAAAGGAGGGCAACCAGGCTGGTGAAGGGACTCGAGCACAGGCCCTATGAGGAGAGGCTGAGAGAGCTGGGGCTGTTCAGCCTGAAGAAGAGGAGACTCAGGGGAGACCTCATTGCTGTCTACAACTACCTGAAAGGAGGCTGTAGCGAGGTGGGAGCTGGACTCTTTTCACAGACGACCTTCAACAAGACAAGAGGACACAGTCTTAAGTTGTGCCAGGGGAGGTTTAGGTTAGATACTAGAAAGAATTTCTTCACGGAGAGGGTGATTAGGCTATGGAATGGACTGCCCGGTGAGGTGGTAGATTCTCCGTCCCTGGAGACATTTAAAAAAAGACTGGATGTGGCACTCAGTGCCATGGTCTAGCAACTGCTCCGGTGGGTCAAGGGTTGGACTAGATGATCTCTGAGGTCCCTTCCAACCCGGCTAATTCTATGATTCTATGATTCTATGAGGCTGGACTCCTAAATTCTCTTGCCTGTTTTCCAGCCTTTAACATTTGCCTGGTGAACTGGAAAAGGAGCAGAGAAAAGTCTTGTGCTGATACAGGACAGCGTGGTGTTTGTCATGCAGCGAAAACAGGAACTGGGGCTGAAACCCTGGTATCTGGGGCTGGATGGCAGACACAGGCTGTGCAGGCTGCCCACGGGCCTGGGGAAGTGACAGGCCCAGGAAGAGGAAATCCAATAAAAGCAATGTGAGAGCTAAAATTCTGGCATTTCATTTGCTAGGTAACTGGAGGGGTTGGGGAGGGGAAGATGAAAAAGCCCAGACAACATAATCTATACAAAATGAGAGACAGGAGGAAGGGGGCAGCCAGCCTGCCCCCTGCCCGCAGAGCACCATCTCCTGTCCCACCATCCATTACTGCCTGTGGTAACTTCAGGAGCCCCAGATTGTTCTTACTGTCACCCAAAACAGCTTTTCACCAGGGCAGAGAGGCTGAACAGAACACACAGCAAAGCCTGAACCCTATTTCACATCACTGTGAAGATCACAGACCAACAGGAGGCAAAATAGCTGCCTTGTAGTGGATGGCCACTCACGCCTCTCACTCACCAGCACCAACCCCTCCATCCCACAACCAGGCAGGAGCTTCCAAACCACTCCCAAGAGCTCAGGGCTTTCTGTAAGCAAAACACGCACTACCAAATGGCATATTGAATAGAGATAATTGCAAACAGAAGCAGGAAGGCACACGTGGACAACAGCACAATCCAATGATACTTTTTATCTCCATTTTCCCTCCCTAGATTATCAGCATCTCCTCACTTCAAAGATTTTTCAAGTTTGTGGCTCATTTTTGCTAACAAGGAACAGTTAGCTCGCGGCTGTTCCGCAGGGCAGCTGACTAGAGCAGCAAGCTCAAATGCAGGTGCTCCAGGGTGTTAAATCCTGCTTTAAATGGCTCTTCACCACCTCCTCTCCAAAGCCATACCCCATGCATCTTGGGAACCATAACAATCCACAGACTAATCACACCCTAGGGCTCCAGACACTCTACGTGACTAGGAATATCAGCCAGGGTAGCATCTCAACCCTTTAGTTTGTCCCAATTTCCCCCTTGAAATTGTCCACAACAGCAGAAATATAGGGCTACCACACTGAGCTCCATCACACTGGCTGATTTGGAAAAGTGGTTTTGAAGAGCCTCAAACACAACTGCAACAGCAACAACCGGAACAGCCTGAGAGGCAAACACCCTATCAGCTCACACATGCCAGATCAGGAAGGAGTGCTCTTTGCCCACCAAAACCCTACAGTTTTGTGTTGCTGTTTCTCACTCTCCACTCACAAACCCCACTCAGCTCTCCTACCTTAACAGGCTCACCAGCTGCCGCTGCTTTTTGCCCAGGCACCTGTTACTGGCCACAGCTTTTGGGCTGCTGCCTCCACCCAGTTCCTGTTTTAACTTCAGCTGAGGTTAATCTTCACTTCCTGTGTCCCAGCCCCCAGCTCCACTCCAGCCGCGAGCACCAGAACCTGCCCTGGTCCGCTGGTGTCTCCATGCTCTGGGCTCTCTTGGCAAGGTGTATGCCCAGGGTGAAACTGATGACGCCGTGAGCAGTACTTGATAGGCCACAATTGCATTTCTTAATGTGCAGAATGAGGTTGGGATCTGCATTTTAATGTCTTCCAAAAAAAAAAATTCTGCCATGAAAGTACAAAATTTACAAAAGGCTGAAGCCCCTGAGCTTGACAATTACAGCAAGATCCAAAGAAAGTAAGTTGCTCACTCAGTACTTTACAGCACAATTAAAAATACGGAGATAAACACACACATATATACATACATTAAAGCTCTTCCAGGAACAACAGCAACCAAGTAAATAGCTTGGACTAGGCAGATGGAGAGTCATAGACTGGCTATGGGTTGAAAAGGGGTTGAAAGGGACCTCAAATACATGTGGTTAAAGAATTCTAAGTTCTTAGAGATTAAACTGTCTGCTATCTCTCACTGGTGGCAAGTGCAAAATTTTGTAATGAGTAGCATGAATCACACTAGTCTGACACCAGATAAACATCTCAAACCAAAATAACTTCCTTTTTAAATGAGTCAAGCAGGAAGATCTTCTAGGGTAGACATTTCTGTTTGACTCCACAATGAGATATACAGGGAACAGAGTAGACTAATTCAGCTAATTCCGCTGAAAGGAACCTACAGTAGTCACCTAGACCAACTGTCTGACCACTTCAGGGCTAACCAAAAATTAAAGCATGTTGTTAAGGGCATTGTCCAAATGCCACTCAAACACTGACAGGCTGGGGACATCAATCACCTGTCCAGGAAGCCTCTTCAAGAGTGTGGTCACCCTCTTGGTAAAGAAATGTTTCCCAATGTCAAGTCTGACCATTCCCTGACAGAGCTTTGAAACATTCCCATGAGACCTACGGTGGGATCCCACCAAGGAGAGATCAGCAGCTCCTTCTCCAGTACAAAACCATTATCAAAAATCTTGGTGACATCCACCACCTCCCCCTGATCCACTGGGTGGGTGACGTTATAATAGAGGGATATCAAATTATTTAAACAGAGCTTTCCCTTTGTGAACCCATGCTGACTGTGCCAAATATGTGCATATTTTTTTAAATGTCTCTCAATACTGTCCAGGTTCAAGTCTGAGATTTGGCCTTTCACATCTTCTTCCTGAGTGAGAACCACAGCTTTGTAATTTTCTGACAAAGAAAATTCTCTGGAAGCCTTGCTTCCAGAGATCATACCATTCCTTTTTGCTCTGGAGCTCCATGAGGAGTTCCCTGTTCAGACAAGCTGGTTTTCTGCCTCATTTGCTTGGCTTCAATGCAGCAGAACTGGCTGCTCCTGAGCTCCTCAAAGATGTTTCTTAAAAACTGACCAGAAACTTGTGCCACAGACAATAGTGGAAGGTCTTAAGGTCCATCAAGGTGGCTCAGTGAATGGAGGGTCAGCACCACCACAACCCAGCAGCAGATGCCCTTGCAAACTGCTTAGTAGCTCCCTGAGTAGCTCAAAGTTTGCTCTCTTGAAGTCTAGGTTTGGAACTCTGCTCACCTTTTTCCTCATTACAAAAAAAGAAATGCGTACTCAACCATTTCATAATCACTGTGGCCAAGACACCCACCTGCCATCACATCCCCCATGAGCCCTCCTCTGTTTACAACCAGCAGACATCTTCCTTAGTTGGTTTCCTGAGACAAGAAGTCACTTCCCATGAACTCTAGGATTGCTCATCACAGCACTACAGAATTCCCAGTTGATGTCTGAGAAGTTGAAATCTCCCCTAAGGTCAAGGGCTACCGATCCAAAGATTTCTTCTAGCTGCCTCTAGAATAATTCCTCAGTGCTTACACTCTGGCTGGGTGACAGGTATAGTGGATGTCCACGATGGTATCTCCTTTGTTTTTCATCTCCCTAATCCTCACCTAGAGGCTCTCACCCACATCATCCCTCCCTGTAAGGGCTGCACTATCAAACCTCTCTCCTACACATAGTGCAGCTCCTCCGGATCGTCTGACCTAACAACTGATTCTAGCTTAAAGCCCCCATCAGAGCAAGCTATTGGAGTCCTGGGTACACTGGTTTCTTCCAGTGTCTCTACTGGGAGGATCGAGAAAAACACCACCTGTGCTCCTGAATCTTTCAGCATTCCTTATAGGGCCCTGAATTCTCTTTTTATCAGCATTGGGCTTCTTCTTGCAACATCATTAGGACCCAAATGAAAGGGCTGGTGTGGGGAACAGTTCAAAGGCTGTACCAAGCTCATCAAGTGACACCCTTGATTTGGGCACTAGGGAGGCAGCAAACCTCCCTGAAAAGAGGCTCTGGCCTGCAAATGGGTGCTTTCATCTGCTCAGGAGGGACTTGCCAATGATTGTAACTCTCTGTTGTTTCTTCTCAGCACTGGTCTTCATGCAACTCTCATTGCGAGGGGTTGGCTGATCTGACCTTGGTGAGATTACTTGCACAGGTTCCTCCTCTATCTTATCTGCTGGGCCCAGAGCCTCATACCTGTTCCCCACAGGTAGCTGAGAGGGGTTCCTCTCACAGCTCCCTGGAGAAACCAACTTCCATTCTTCCCTCTCCCTAGTGAAGCTGTCCTCCTCCTGGCACAAAAAACCCATCCTGGAGCTACCTCATTAGTGGCTGTGCCAAATTGGCTTGTGAGTACCAGAGATGGCAGAGAACCCTTGGTCCATCTCCTTCTCAGCTTCTGCTGCAGAGAGATCAAAACCAGGCAGGACAGGTTCATCAAAAAGAAGAAACAAAAAGCTGAAATGTTTTTTAAGAGGAAACGTATGCTAAAATGCCACGTCTTTCATCAGATGAAAACACAAAGCTGTCAGGTCAGACTGTGATTATAAGATCAGGACTTCCCACTGAAGTTTTATTTATATATAACATAAGCTGTAACTGTTTCACATGAAGGTTAAAAAATGTCTCTGAACCAGCAAAAGCTTGTCTTACTCCAGTTCAGGAAAGCTTGCACGATGGGCTTTAAGGAAATACTTTGCTGTCAACTCTTGCTCCTCTGAAATACAGTGGCAACCAGATGTGGCCATACAACGCCCCATTCATTGCTGGCTTTTGTCCTAATGCTGGTGGTGGAGATGAACAAAGAGAATATGAACAAAGGTTCCTGGTTTTGGCTACAGAAAGTTGGAAGAGGACAGGTATATGTTATCTAGTCTTATTCAGGTTAGTAGTGTGCATCCAACTTGGTACTATCTCCTGTGCCTTTACACAAAGAAAAATAAACGTTTTTTAATTGGAATTTATTTCACTATTAAAGTGCAATTTCCTTCTGTTGTCATAGCAGCAAAACCTAAAAAAGTCTGAGAGAGACGTGAGATAGGGGAGAAAGTTCATCTCCCTGTGCATTCAGGTAACATAAACAGAGTTCTCCAATCAAGAGACAAGGAAGGACACACACAGGGTCCAGTAAAAGGTGCGATACAGCAGCACTGTACCCTCGAGACCTCTGATGTTTACATGACAACATTACATAAATTCCAGCTGAAAAATAATTTTTATTATATATATATATATATAAGCATATGCCCCAGGAAGATATAGGCAAAGTATTTGGTCACTGAGTTTTAAACAGTTGAGAAAATCTACACAGATAATCAAAGGTACTGCACAAATGGATATATAGTGCCAATGTTCTGGACCTACCAGAGATCCAGGTATTTTCAGCTGTCATGATGAAATCAATTCATCCTCAAACAGGCCTTGTTGACTAGCTAGGAGAATCTCTGTTTACCAGCAATAGCAAAAGAACTACCTCTTTCCCAAGGGAAAAATGTGATGGTTAATACTCTAGCAAGAGGCCAACACAATATTTCTGGCAAGTACTACGAACAGAACCACTTGGTCTCTGAGAGGGAACGATCTTCCTAGCATTCAGCATTCTCCCTTTGGAAGAGGGCAGTCTCAATTCAAGGACATATTCAGGAGTGCTTTACAAAACTCAGCTTTCAATATATCCTGTAAGATCAAGTCCATTTACATCAGTTTGTTTTAGCTTCAAACAAGTCCAATGACCAGCACTAGCTTTCTACAACAGGCTTTTCCTACAGCAGAGATGCCAGAAGGTTTCTGAACTCTGTGGCCTTCCTCAGTGTAGGTAGGACAGTTTATTTCTGGAGCTTCTGCCTTTGATATGGGCCCGCTTACCAGATTAGGGAACCCTTCAACACAGCCTGTACAGTTTTAATCTTGTGATAAGGGTTCAGTGGATGAGAATACAGGAACAAGGCTGCTCTCACTTTGAGAAGTATGCAAGCACCTTCTGTTGTGAGAGGTGCACAAATGCAATACACAGCAAGGTTATTAACTTAAGAGCAAAAAAAGTTTCTTGTTTCCTATTCGTTTCTGCCAATAACTAAATGACTGACATTATTTTACAGGCTTGTCAGGGCAGATATATGACTGTTTTTAAATGGAATGCTCAGCAGGTCCAGATATACTAATTTTGGCCCTTCTTCAACATGCGATGTGACTGAGCAAGAAACATGATTTTGAAATTCAATTCATGTACCTTAAAGTGTCCACAACTTCCTTAGGATATGGATTTCAAACAGCACCGAGCCACAGAGCAAATCTAAGGGGTGGAAGAGGAGGAAGAAGCTTCTCTTTCTTTGTCTGTAGAGTTTCCCCAAATCAACGCACTGATTTGGTGAAAGAGGGGGAAGATCCTGCAGTTCCTAGAGGTGTGGAAATACTATGAAAACTGAAGAATAATTTTCTTATTCCTACCACAGCACAGTACTAAAATAAAATGAATGGTGCTACCTCCAGCTACAGGAACTGGTTTTGAATGCTGGTTTTGAAGTTTGCAGCATGAGGACCCTGGCTCAGAAAATGTAACACTCACTTAAAAACAGGGAAGGAATGGCAGATGTCCTGGAAAAATCCCAAGTTTCACCACTGGTGTCCTTGGACAGCAAGCCACCAGAATGCAAGTTGCTGGGAGCAGCTGCTCTTTAAGGGCTGATTTGCAAAAAGAAGGCAGCTGGGTGAAGTGCTGCCCTGTCAATAGGGAATTTAGGCCCAGGGATCACACAAAGGGCTGTGGCTCAAGAAGAGGCTGTCATTCCTCTTCATAGGTGGCCTGTGAAGCACAGGACGAGCAGGACATGGAGAGCAAGCAGATAGGTGGCCACTAGCAGAGGCAAGTGGGTCCGGGAACGGAGGACAGAACATAGCAGGCGCCGTAGTCCAGGAATATTTTGAGTCTAAAAGAGTAAGAGAGACCAGTCAGTGCCAGGAACGGATATGCCCCCAGCTGCCTTCACCCAGACATCTCCAGGCCATGGAGGTAAGTTTTGTTTAAGCTAATGAGCATGAACATTCCCTAATCCATTCCACTGTCAGATTCAACCTCTGGAACCAATCCTCTGTGAAATATTCCCCTTCTCCTGCTCTCTGCAGGTTTCTCATGAAACATCCATCTCTCTCCAGTTCTTACCAACAGATTGCAAAGCATCTCCTTGTAACATCTTGCTCAAGGGCAGGTTGTATGGGGCCTTGTACAAGGTCCCTAGTGTTTTTAAATGGAATGCTCAGCAGGTCCAGATATACTAATTTTGGCCCTTCTTCAACATGCGATGTGACTGAGCAAGAAACATGATTTTGAAATTCAATTCATGTACCTTAAAGTGTCCACAACTAGTGGAAGGGCCTAGTGGAAGGTGTCCCTGCCCATGCAGGGGAGTTAGAACTAGGTAATTTTTAAGGTTCCTTCACACCCAAACCATTCTGCCTGATGCCTATAAATTCCTAGCCCCTCTAAGTGACATAGAAACAAATGGATTGATGGTACTTTTCTGCTGGAGCTTCGAGCTACTAGGATTCTGATTCACTCTCTGGGCTAGAAAAATAAAATAATTTATTTGCTGCATTCCTTCATCCATGCAGCTGAAATGACTTCTGAATTGACTGAAAGGACTTCTGTTGAAGCTGCTGTAGAGTGACCTCACTCTACAGGGACTCCTGCAGGAGTCCTCAGACAAAGTAACATCTACTGGATAAACTCCAGCAGAAAAAAACCCAACCCCATCTATTCTAGTAATATGCATGAACAGAGCAGAATCCAGTTTTGGTTCTCGCCATAATTCTGCTAAGACCCCCAAAGTCTGAAAGAGGCCAGAGGGTGAACTTTTCAGCAGGACTTCATCCTTAGCAGGACAGGGCAGATGGCTGCCAAGCTGTCATCCTCTACAGCTCTTCACTTTTGAGTTAAAACTGAGAGGGTGGCTTAATGAGAGGGCAGACACCCAACATAACATGCACTGGGGACAGTAAGACATCCTGCTTATATGAGGGACTGGCCTTCAGTATTTCACCAGGAACCTGTGACCACATTTTAGGCACAAACAATGCTGACCTCCATTTTGGTGTAAATTTAGTCTGCTGACGCGAACTGTAGGAGAGCCACAATCAGAACAACACCTGGCTCCTGGCGTGTAAAGCAGCAACAGCAGAAAACTGCACAAACCCAGATAGATTTAAATGTGCTTGCAGAAGGATTAGGTGCTATAGGTTCACAGTTTTCACATCTTGCATCAGCCAGGGTTCATATTACGGACAACTGTGAATGTAAATGCTTACTTTGCTGAAATTATTATCCATGGAGTCAATCAGCAAGGAATGCTCGTGACCTGGAGTCACATCAATGCTAGCACTTGAGGAAGACATCCACTCACTTGACTGCAACCTGCCACAAAAAAACATGAAATCAAATTCAGTTTCTAATAATGCCCCAAACCAACACTGTAGAGAAACTTAGGAAAGGAGGTATTTCTTCAAAAAATAATAAACAATTGCAAGCAAGCCATGGCCTCACTTGACAAGAACTGGTTTCATTTGTACTACTGCCATGTCTCCTGAGCTCAAGCTGAGCAGAAGGAATGGGTGATCCAACTAGCAGTAGTCCTCCTTCCTCTACCAGGAGCTGGTAAAACCATAACAGAGTGGGTGCACTTGCTCACTGCTAGCCACTTCTGTGGTCATAGTCATAGGGAAAAGTAAAACACCCATGCTGCATGATGTGCAGATCACTGTTCCTCTCCAGTGGACAGGACAATTCAGCTGCTGGCAGTGGAGTCCTTTCTTCTTTAAGGTCCAGGAAGTATGGCAATTCTTCATCCCTTTGAGATTTTCAAAAGTTATCTGGACATGGTCCTGGGCAACTGGCTCTATGTAGCCCTGCTTGGCTGGACCAGATGACCTCCAGAGGTCCCTTCCAAACTCAACCACTCTCTGCGAGGCATGGTAAAGTTGCTTTTATGCCCCCAGTGACAACTGACAAAAGGATGTAACAAAGTGCAGATGAACAGAGATAGGATCGCCACAGTTTTATGGTGATGTTGCCTGTTGGCTCCAGCTCACTCACCTCCTAATCTGCTCCTGTGCTGCAGAGAGTGCCTCCTCTACAGCAAGACGACGGTCCCGTTCTTCCTCCAGATGCTCCTCTAGATACCTCAGATCCTGCTTTGTGCTGCTATGTAAATGTTCTGATTCAGACAACCTGTCAGAAAACAACCAAACATGTGTCAAGAACAGGCCTAGTTCATAATATATTCCGTTTCTTCTGATGCAGCATGTGAACAGACTCCAACTCCCTTCCACTTCACACAGAAGACTAGTTACCTTTTATTAGTATATTTAAATTATTTGGAAAGCAAGAGAGAAAGTAGATCTCTTGAAGCTTCTGTGTCACATTGGGATGACTCTGTCATCCACAGCCACATCTTCTGAAAATTATTTTCAACTGGTATGAGGAATCATGTGCTAGATCCAGGAGGGTTACACAGAATCATGTGCTGTCTCAGTTCCAGGCATTCTCAGGCTAACAGACTTGAGACCAGGACCACCGATACTCTTATGCAGTTAGTGAGGACCCAGCCCATCAAATCAAATCAAAGATGGTAGTGATAGTCATAGCTGGTGACAGTCAACAAGAATTCCTGCTGCCTATTGCTTCCATTCTTCTAAGTTCTATCCAAAGAGACAACAGCAGCAGCTGTCCAGTGTTTATAGCAGTTCCTCCACTTCCACAAAGTCCTAGTGTGGAACTGAGTTTTCCCAACACTCTGATAGTAACAGAAGTAGGCTCATCATTAGCCCAAAGACATCCATCAGGACTAACATCCCGCCCCTCTTTTTTCAGGCTTTCTTTACCTCAGCTGCAACTCCTGGAGTTCTGGTGTGTAATTGCTGCTCTGAGGTTCATTCTTTTCTTGGGGTGCTCCTGGAGCAGCATCTGTTGCAAGCAACTCCTGAAAGAAAGGGTGAAAGTGTGAGAGAGCACTGCATGAGGAAAGACAGTAGCTACAGCATTATGCAGTTAGTGGAGCAAGAAGCTTTTCCCCCCCTTGCCCTAAAACGACCACCCATACCATGCATTTGTCTGCAGACTGCAGCTCCTGGAGCTGCCTCTCAAGCACCAAGCAGCGGTTCAGAACTTCACTGTAGTGCTGATGGCTCTCACAGATGTTCCGACTGCTACCACGCAGCTGGAGGGACAGGGCATTTTTCTCCTCAAAGACCTGAGATAGCTGAGAAAAGAACACAACTGCTAAGTAAAGAACTCTAGGTATTGTTCTCTGAGTATTTCTGTGAAAGCAAAATTGTTCTCTATGTAACTGAGGGTCAGAATTCTACTGAGAACCACCACACTGCATGTTACTAAGGTCCAAGTGTTACGGGAGGTGGTGACCTTAGGGGCTCAGCGCGGAAGTCAAAGATGAGTCCTCACAGAGGTATAATCGATGCTTCCAGAAAAAAAGGACTTTTATTATGTTCAAAAAACGCTTATATACTGTTACAGTGTTCATGCCCCCCTCCACTGCACTCCAAAACTACCTGCTACAGGTCACCTGGTGCTGTTTACACGCAACAAAAGCAAATCCTATTGCTGCAGGGATAGAAGCCACTTGTTTTTCACTTTGTGCCTCCTCCTAATCTAACTTCCAGGACAGGGTGTCCTTGAAACTCTGAACAGTCTCAAAACATGGGGTTGTGCATACAGCAGCACCGCACGCCCCCGCCTTTCAGACCATCCCCCTACATCCAAGGACCAGTCACTATCTCCAACAGGAGTTCTCCTGGGTGTCAGGGAAAGTTATGGAGCAGATCACCTTGAATGCCATCATACAGCACATGCAGGACAACCAGGCCTACCCTCTTCTTCACATTCCTCATCCCAGACAGTTCAAGCAAGTTTAAGATATAATTGGTACCTTGCTGTTTAACTGCTGAATTCTGAGCTCTTTTTGGTGAAGTTCTTTCAGGCTGTCACTTAGCTGGGCCTGGAGATGTTTTGTCTCTGTTTCTAGGCTTGAAAAGTCCCCTCTTAGAACTTCTGAAGAAATCTGCCAGGGAAAATAAAATAAAAAATCCACTGCACCCATAATGACCCACTCTCATATCAGTCCTCTCTGTTTAACATTCCAAGGTCAGATCCCAACATTATTTCTAGGCCTGGAACTTGACCTGCTCAAGCAAAAAACCAGTGTAGAATAAACAGAAATACTGAAAACACCTCTGCAAATCCAACCAATTAGAAAACATCAGTGAACTAGCATATACAATAGATCTTTCTCAAAAGTTGCCTTAAAGCTCTCTATAATACAGGAAGGAAAAAAAGTGTATGAATGAGAATAAGAAAAACAAACAAAAAACCCAAAGTAATGTCCACCCTGCTCTCATTCAACACAGACTAAAAGATTAGCACTGAGGCATGCTCCTGGAAAGCCTCATGTGGACATTGCTCTAGCCTCTTCTTCACTTATATGAATGTGAGTCAAAGGGATAAGGGGAGATTTCCTCCCTCCTCCACTGGCATCAAAGCTTCTCACTGGAACATCACACACAGGACAGTGTGGGCAGGAGAATTCTTTCCATGCTCGTCATGAAATGGTGTTGTACATGCAGCAGGCAAACAAAACACTCAGCATATTCCAGCTCCACTTTCAGGACTGAGATACAGGGAAAAGAAGGCTGAAAGTGCAACGTTCAGCCCTCAGCCTCTGTGCTTGAGTCAGGATTGTAGATTCCTGCCACAGTACAGACAGCGGTAAAAATTCAACAGGAAATTTAACAATTAAAATGTGACAGGAAAAAAGAAACTAAACAAGAAGATTCAAGATGCAAAGGGCAATTCTAAAATAGTGAGAAAGACCTAAGGTGCATAGGAAGCCCTTTCTCTTCTACTCTCTCTCTTGACACATTAGGAACCATGAATAAATAGAACGTAAGGGTATGGCAGTTTCCTGATCCAGGTTGTTTTGTTGATACAGTTCTTGGAGGCCACACAATAAATTGATACTGTATGATCCCAGCCTGCATGGGCTGGGATCACATGCAACTCTGGCTGAATTTCAAGCCTCACACTTCCATGCAGTAAAGAATCTGTGTGTTTCCTCCCACCTTTGTTTGGTACTGCTCCTCCACAATTTGAGACTTGCTGAGGGGCAGTCTCATTTCTTGCATGATCCTTTGCAAATGGTTCAGTTGCTTGTCTTTTTCTGCTATGACCATCAGGTACTGCTCCTTCATGCTGCTGTTCTGCTTTTCCCAGGTAGTTTTCTCTTGCCTGCTCAGTACAACATAAAGGAAATTACCAGTATCACTTATATCCTAGCATCCAGTTCAGAATGAGCTGAAGATAACTCTACTTCCTAACATTACCCTATGCCAGAAAAGAAGTTTCAAAACTGAACCAGAATTACAGCACTGATCCCAGCATGCAAATTCAAGGCCTTGGCTTCAGGTACATTGTAGAAGCTAGATAGAAAATAATTCTCTTTTATCAAGAGATAAATAAAATTGTAAGCTTCTCCACACTTTACAGGATCTGAAGTGCTAATCTGAGGATCAGATCAGGGGGAGGGAAGAGCACCAGAAGTTTTTATATCACTTTGGGCAAAGACACACCATACAACTTTCCACAAAAAAACTCCTCCCCTTTCACTCCAGGCTCAGTCATTGTTAGATGGAGCAGAAGTCCCTGAAACAATTTTTCACCCCCTTTTTAGAACAGAGCATATTTGTTTGACTCGTTCCAGCCCAGTTGTAGATGACAATTTACTAGACTTGAATTACAGACTTTTCTTAAAAATAGAAGACATAAAGGAAGTGAAACAAAGGATTAGGCACACAAAATTGGTATTTTCTACTTAATTAAGTCAGTGGGATAATAAGGGGTGCTCATCATCATCTTGGAATGGAGAGTTCTGTGATACACATAAGCTCCAATACAAGGAACAGCCTGAGTTCCCTCTCAAACACATGATGTTGGCCACCGCTGACAAAAGAAATAATAATTAGAGAAGGTCATTGATTTATTTCACACAGGCATTCCCTTCCACTACACTGAGCTGCAATCCTTCACCCTAAGTGTCAGGCAAAAGCTGAGCAAGGGGAATGTGTGCCCAGCCTGAAGAAGACCAAGTGATGCAGCGGCAGCTGACCCAGGTAAGGGGCTATCAGTGCTGCCTTTGCCTTCTGCCCACAATTGCTCTTTAAATCAAAGACACACAATTGCACGTTTATATCTCTGAGGCAGTAAGACAGACAATTCTCACCTGAGCTGCTGGAGCTCCTTCTGGTATAAAATGCTTTCTTGCTTCAGTTGTTCTTGGAGATAGAGCTGTCTGTCTGCATCTTGTTGGTACTCCTGCAGCTGTGCTTTTAAGCGAGAATTTTCAGCTGATTCTACCCCTATAAGTATGTATTGCTGCTGCAGGTTCTTCAGCTCTCTCACCTTTAATTAAAGGGAAAGATCAGAGTGTGTGACAACTGAGCAATCAGGTTGATTATTTATAGGTTTTTAAAAGCATTTCTCACTGTGGCATCTGGAGGGAAAAAAGCCACACTCAGATGACTAGAAAACTAGAGACACTAGAAACCGGATCAATGATTACAGCAGTCTACTAGAAACAGGCACATGGTGTGATTCTTGGGGTGCCCTACACAGGGATAGGAGTTGGACTTGATGATCCTGATGGGTCCCTTCCAACTTTGCTAGTTCTATGATTCTATATAAAGAAACTGCCCAGGAAAAAACTGTCAAGAGAATTATATTGTGAATGAGTAGTGAGTTGAGACCCCCAGACTACAACATTAATTGCCTTACTCAGAGGAAGACAAAGTGAGACAGAAGGAGCTGATTAAGAATAACTCCTGAAGTTGGCACTACTGTAAGCCAGGGAACCGAGGAACTAAAATCTTTCTGACACTCAGACTGGAATTAGAAATAAGTTGTCATTACACATCCATCACTACAATCATTTTTCAAAGACCAGAGGACATGACTGACTCTAGAGACAGGGAGGTGATTAATGAGTCAGGAGATCCCTCTACTGAGGATCTATCAGTATCAGTAGCACTACACAGTCCAACAGGAGACATAAATCTACAAATAACAGATACAAAATGGACAAGGAAGATATGTTTAAGACAGTATCACAAAGTGTGTTGTGAATTAACAGAAGAAAAAACTAAGACAGGCTGAGTGACTGTGGAAGATTGTAAAAGTGTCATCTGACCAGCAACAAGAACTCTGAAACTTGCTGAGCTGCACTGTGCCAGAGACCGTACCAACACCAACATATCCAAATGAATGCTTTGGATCTGTCTTGACAACCTGCTGCCATGAAAAGCAGCAGACCCAAGTCTTTGCTCCAGTCTCTTCTAGAAATCAAATCAAACACACAAGGTTCCACAGATGTGGACCAAGTAGGTTATCATTCTGAATCTTATTTCCATCATTCCATATTTTAAATCAAGCTAACAAGAGATACCACCCTGCAAGGTCAGAAATGAAATCACAGCTTCAGTATGCTAGAGAAGATAACATAGATGGCACAAAGTAAACCCAAAGGATCTCATGGAGTGTACAACCAAATGCAGAGGTCAGTGGGAGGCAACTCCATTACCTTGGAAAGGTCATGGTGACTGGAGAGGTTCCTGGGGACTTGAAGAATGTAAATGTCACCCCTACCTACAAGAAGGATGAGAAAACTGGGGAACTCCAGGTTAGTCAGCCTCATCTCCATCCCTGGGAAGGTCATGAAGCAACTACTTCTGATCCATGAAAAAGCAGGTTGCAAGAGAAGTTGTGGAATACCTACCAATGCAGATATGCAGCATCTGACTGGACATAGGTTTGGGCAACCTATTCCAGCTGACCTTATTTGAGCAGAGGAGTTGGACTAGATCTTCAGAAATCCCTTCCAACCTCAACTATTTTGTGATTCTGTGAAGGCAATGATCTATGTCCTACATTACAAATACAAGATCTAAGTACTGAATTTTAAGATTTGAAGATCCAAATCTATGGGGCTTTAAGCAAGAGCAAGTGGAGAGAACAAGGACTTACTACTCTGTCTCTGTCATTCTGCAAGGAGGAGAGTGCCTTCTTAAGACTCTGAATTTCTGAAGGAGTGGTGGGAGTGCTCCCTCCTGCTTGTTGCTTCACTTCTTCAATCTTATGTGCTTTGCTCAATTCACTCAGCAGACGGTCTCGCTCATCCTGTAGGCTTGCCATAGCCTTGGAAAAAGACTTGACCTGGTTGGAAGAGCCTTCCAGCTTCGAAGATAAATGGAGAAGCTCATCATCTTTGGCCCTGAGCTTCTGATTAAGATTCTCAATCTGGGCCAAGAGACCTCTTTCATCAGTGGCTTTCTGCAGTTCTGCCAGCTCAGACCTCACTGTATCTCGGTTGCTGGCAGTGGAAAGTTGCTCATTTTGTAGCTGAACCACTTGTTTCTGAAGATCCTGCACCAGACTCTTTTGCTCCTTTAAGTCTACAGAGTATTTCTGTTTTAAAACATGAAGCTCTTCATTGGCCTGGTCCCAGCTATCCTGAAGAGAGCTCATGGACTTCCCGAAAGACTGAATTTGAGCTCTGAGATCTTTGTTTTCATCTGTGACTGAAAGATATTTTTGTTCCATTTCCATCAAGTCCCGTGCCAACTCTGCTAC
Organism: Heliangelus exortis; assembly: GCF_036169615.1. Taxonomy (NCBI): domain Eukaryota; kingdom Metazoa; phylum Chordata; class Aves; order Apodiformes; family Trochilidae; genus Heliangelus; species Heliangelus exortis. The sequence goes on from NC_092422.1 coordinate 198,114,268, forward strand.
TCTCTCTTCTGCTGTTTCTGTTTCATTCCTCATTATCCCTGCATCATGATGTAGGTGCTTCAATTCCTTCCGAAGCCTGTCCTCGGCCTCTTCCACTCTCTTGGCTGCATCCCTTTGAACACATACTAGTTCCCCCTCAAGTTCTCTTATCCTTTTCTGTGACACGGAAAGCTTATGACTCAGTTCCTGTGCCTCTTCTTCTTGGGCCTTCAATTGAGCTTGACACTCCATTACAGGACCCCCCTCTCGTAATGCTGTCACCTCACTCTGCACCTGAGACAAAGAGGATGTAAGGGCTTCAATCTCCTGAGACATACTGACTTTATCCTCTCTCAAGGCCACCACGCTCTTCCTGAGGTCATCCCGAGTTTGCTCAGACTCCTTCAGCTGGGTTTCTATGACTGTCTTCTCCTTTTCCAGGGCTTGGATCCGCTGAAGCTGTGTTTTGAGAAGCTGCTTCTGCTGGGAGTCCTTTATTGAAATCACTTGGTTTAGATCCTCTCTATACCGCACCAGCTCTGCATTCAGCTTGGCATTCTCAGAGTTGAGGTCATCCATCCGGCTATGAAAACTTCTGATTTCTTCCTTCAGCTTGTTGTTTTCATCAGCAGCCTCTTGAATTAGCTGGTCCTTTTCCAAGATTATACCAAGATGTCGCTCCTCCAGTTGCTTGTAGTCTCTCAGGATACGGTCTCTATCATCTTGCAAAGAGGACATGGACCTGGTGAAGGAGTCCAGTTGTGCCTTCTGTTGCTTACTTTCTTCTCTGGTTATTTTAATCTTTTCATTGAGATGATCAAGTTTGCTAAGAAATTGGTTCTTCTCATTTTCCAAAGCTTTTTTATCTTCTTCCTTCTTACTTAGCCTATGCTGCAACTCTTTCATCTCCTCAGAATGCTGCTGCTGTAATTCAGATAGAGCAGCCATAACTGCTTCTTCCTTGGCAGACAGCAAACTAATGATTTTTTGATCCTTGGCACTCGTTTCTTCATGCAGCCTATTTGTTAGGTCCTTTGAGGCTTGCAGATCAGCCTCAAGCTGTTCACAGCTGAACTTAAAATTCTGGATGCTGGTCTCTTGTTGCTTGACTAAGCTCCCCAGCTCTTCTCTGACCAAGTCACATTGGGTGAAGGAATTCTGTAAGTCAGCAAGCTGGTCTCTCAGGCTGCTGATCTCTGACTCCAGTCTCTGCTGCTCATTCTGAGACCTGCTGTACAGTTTTTGAGATTCTTCAAGCTGGGTCGAAAGCTCCTTTTTTTCCTCCTGCAACATTTCACATGTCTTTTGATGCTGCTCGATCTCCTTCCTGGATTCAGACTCCCAGCATTTCTTGTTGTGTTCTAGCCTGAGAACAGAGAAGAAATCAGAAGTCCGTCACAAATTGATAAAGTATCTCAGTACCCAAAACCACAGTAATAATTTTCATTGATTATACTGATTTGTAAAGGCCACAAAATTAGTTTTACTTTAAGAAAGCAAGGTGGAAATATCCAGATTATTAGTTTTTCATCAATTTAAGATTCAAGGCATCTTTTAAAGTTCTGGCTGCAATGCTGTCTGAAAGGGGGTGGTGCTGGGGGAACATTTTCTTTTTAAAGTTTCCCAGCAAGATACAACTTTACGCCAATACTGAAAAAAAAAAAAAGAAGGTTAAACATTGAATGCTATTACCTTCTTTTCATTATGTTACTTCTCTCATTTATTGTAGTTAAATAAATAAATAAAAACCTATGAAACTGGTATTCTCATGCTTGATGCTAATTTCATGTTTCAGCATGTAAAGATATAGTATTTTGATCACAAACTTTACAGAACAATTTTACTCACGTAAGAGCAGTTTGGTTTTGAATTCTGGAAATTCCCAGATGTGTACCTGGATACATTTCCATAGCTCCATCTTTCCCTCAAAATCTATTTTGGGATTTAACGGAATTACGTATCCCAATGCTCCCTTGGTCTGTCAAGACCTGAATGCAACAACTCTGCCCAAAAGCACCTGTTTCATATTCCAGATTAAGAAAGACTCCAGATAGTACTCGGCTACTGCTTGTCACAGAGAACAGATTTAACCTAATGCTGAGAAGGAATATTTTACAGTGTTAATCTCCTTGTATCCTTGTGCAGACAACAAATACATAGTAACTCCCAACAACATAATTTCAAACCTCTTTCTATTCAAACATAACTGATCCGTGAGATAAGGCTTTATGTTTATGGTTTTATTAGGAAGATTAATTCTGCCTCCATCTTAGGCATTCATTAGTTTCGCCATATTTACGTACTCAAAATTCTTTCTGGTGTAAAAGGGGGATCATACCTCACCTTTGGCTGCTGCCTTGTCAAAAGGAAATACAGGAATATCATCTGAAGTCATTATCATCTCCTTTACCTGGATATCTGAGTCTGAAGTTCTTCGACATGCATGGTCATCTGTTTCATCTGGTCCTTGAGCACAACACAAGTTTCCTCTTTTGAACGTATTTCTTCCTCCATCTTTTGAATGGTTTCAGTGAATTTCTTCTCCCACATTTTTGATTCATTGATCACTCTATCCCTGTCATCCTGAAGGGACGACATGCTCCTGGTGAAGGCTGCAAGCTGGGCTAGGGTTTTGTTTAGGCTGCCTTCCAATTGCTTGACTACTTCATCTTTTGTCTTCAAGGAGCCTTGAAGCTCACCAAGAGCTGTTTCTGTATCATCTTTCTCCCTCTGCAAAGCTGCCAGCTTTTCTTCCATGTTCCTGATTTCCTTCAAGTGCTTGTTTTTTTCCTGCTCCAGTCTTCTCTCAAAGTCCTCGTCTTTTTTTTTCATTTGAATTTTAATATTTTCTTTGTTTGCCTGCAGCTCTTCTTTGACTTTGACACTCTCTGCTAGAACCCTTGCTGCCTCACTCTGGGTGTCATCCAACACTACTCTGCAGAGTGCAAGCTCCGCTTGGGCTTTCTTGGTGTCTTCTACTGCTTTATCTAAATTCTCCTTGGCTGCTTCTGCCTCTTTCTGAGACTCAGTGTGCACAAATTCCAGAGCTTTAATAGTTCTTTCTAAACTACTGTTCTTTTCCTGGCTCTTAATACAGTCCTTCTGCAGCTGCTTAATCTCCTGCTGTTTCTCTTTCAGCAGCTCCTGAAGCTCCTTTACATGTGTGCTGCTGTCTCCCCTCCAACTGCATTTTGGCTTTTCTACAGATTCCTTTTGCTTTTCTGAACTTGCTTCGCTTTTCTTCTTTGCCATCTGACATTTCTCCTCCTCCAGTTCATGCATCATTCTCTGCAAACTCTGAAGCTCCTGTTGCAGTTGCTCATTTTTGATCTGGAAGTCTGTTGCATCTTGCTGATAGTTTCCAATACTCCCATTAAGTTCTGCCAGCTGATTCATTAGCCTTTCTTCCAAATCGTCCTTCTCAGCTTCTAGCCTGTCTTTCAGTTCTGTCATCCTGACAAGGTCATCTTTGGTTTTTTGGACTGTTTGTTCCATCTCTTCAACTGTGTCCTGAAGAACATTCAATTCATGGAGTTTCTCTTTCATTTGGGTCTCTAAAGCCTGTTTCTCCCCTGCTAAAGTCTCAACACACATGCGGATGTCACCCAGCTCTTGCTCTGAAGCCCTCCTGTTACCTTCCAATTCTGTAATTCGCTCTTTGAGTTCAGCTATCTGCTGTATGTAGGTACCAAGTTCTTCATGGGGGCTACTGCCTGCAGATGCTTTTTGTTCCAGTTCTTCAGTAGGAGAGTCTGGTCTAAAACTTTTCTCCACTTGATTTTCAGTCCTGTCTGTTGGTGCAGCAACTGCCTGATTTGTTTCTTCCCCTGTTGTCTTCTGAGCAGCATACTTGTCCACCAGTTCTCTGCTTTCCTTCAGCTTAAATTCTGTTAACTGCAAATGATGCTTTAAGTCTGTGATCTCTTTATTAAGAGACTCCTTTTCAGCCATTACTATCTCAAGCTGAGCAGAAAGAGACTGGTAGTCCCTCCTAGAGCTCTCCAGCTCTTCTTTCAGGCTAGTATTTGTAAAGACATCTCCAGCCCTGTGCAGCTCTCCATCTGTAGAATGCATTTCTGCTCTTAGGTTCTCATTTTCCTCTTCTAGTTCCAGGATCTTTTGTTGCTTTGATTTTGCAAATTTCCTCATTTTCTCCTTCATTCCATTGATCTCCTGTCGAGCCTCCTGTAGCTGCTTATCCGTTTCCTCTTTTTTGGCTTCAACACTTTTCAGATTCATGAAAACTGCCTGCTTTTCCTGCCTAGCAGTTTCCAAAACACGCTGAATCCGCTCAGTTTCATTGCTCACGTTCTCATAGGACTGCAGGAGAGTTTCATATTCTTTCTGCAGCTCCCTGTATTTCTCCTGCCACTCAGAACTCTCTGTGGCTTGAAAGCATTTCAAGGATTCCACCTCCTTCTCCAGCTCCTCCTTCTCTAGAACAACTCTATCCAGAGTTAATGTAAGGTTTTTACAGCACCCATCAAGATTCTGATTTTCTGTAAGTGCTTTATCAACTTCTGCAATCAGTTTTTCTCGTTCTTCAGTGAGGCTGGCTAGCTTTTCTGTTAAAGTTTCTGTTTCTTTAGTGTGGCCACATATTTGGCTTTCCATATTATTCAATTTGTCATTAAGATTTTCAATTGTAGTTTTAGCAGTAGCCAGCTCCTCTTTCAGAGACTTGCTCTCCTTCAGTGCCTCTTTTCTAGAGATAAGGGCAGCTTGCATCTTTCTCTGCATTTGATTCTTCTGTTTAGCTGCTTCTGCACCCTCATCTTGCTTCTCCTGAATTTCAAGCAACTCTCTCTGCAGTCGTTTGCTTTCATCCTCATGTACCTGAGCTTGAGTTTCCAACTGACTACATAGTCTCTTGACTGAATCCTCTTTTTCCAGCAACTGTGCCTGCACATTACTGAGAGCTTCACTTTTCTCCTGTAACTGCAAGTTAAGAAATTCAATTTCTTCATCCTTTTGCTGCATAAGTGTTTTCACATCTTCCAGACTGCCCTCATTAGAGATTTTTGCTTGACTCCTCTCCAGTTCTGTATGAAGACTTGCTGCCTTAGCTTCAGCTTGGTCAGAGGTTCTCTTCAACCCTTCTATCTCCAGAAACAACTGTACTATGTGCTCTTGCAACTGAGAGACTAATTCTGATTTGCAAGCAAGTTCATTTTGCATATGGTTAATGTTATATTCCAATTCCCCTTTCTCCATCTGCAATTTTTCAAGTTTTCCCTTTAATTCTTCCCCAGAAACATCTGCAACTTGCACAAGTTTGCTATTTGTTGTATTTTCTGCATCCATGCAGGAAGAATCCAACCCACCTTGATTCCCAAGAACAGTCTCTGTTGATTCTTTCTGTTCTTGGAGCTGTCTGAGCTGAGCTTGGATGCTCTCCTTCTCTTTGCTTTGCTTATCAAATTGTTCTTGTAGGACATTGTAATCATCCTTCTGCTGTTTCAGCTGTTCTCTGTGGTGCCTGTCTTTTTCTTGAGCCTTTTTTATAGTGTCTTTGCGAGATATCAGGGCTTCCTGCAGTTTTTTTTGAAGTTGTTCTTTTTCTTGTACAAGCGTTGAAATCCTCTCTTTCAGAGCATATTTTTGGTCTTCTTCAAGATTTATAGCTGCTAAAGTATTTTTTTCATTTTCTTCATAATCTTTTGGGCTTTTATTGGTTTCACCTACTTTGTCAGCAACTGCCTGACTCTCCATGATTTTGATTTCATCCTCATTTGAGACAGTATTTGTCTTTCCTTGCAAGCTTCGCTTCATTTCCTCAATCAGTGCCTGTAATCGTGCTTCGGTAGTTTCTTTATCCTGCAGGTCCTTCTGTATGCTCTGCAATTCAGATTCCTTCTCAGAAAGCAGCTGAATCAGATACTCTTCACTGGGATGGCTTTCGAGATTCACTTCTCTGCTCATCACACTTGTTGTATTTTCTTCCCCTTCAGTTTCCTGAGCCACTGAGGTTTCTGAATCTTGCTCTCTTCTCGATTGTACTAATTCATTCTCTAATTTTCTGACCTTCTTCAGAAGCTCCTTCCTGTTAACAAGGGCTGCTTGCAGCTTCTGCTTGACTTGCTCATTTTCTTTTTTCAGAAGTTCAAGTTCATTTACCAATCTGTCACTTTCTTTGCACGCTGCCTCTGTCTCATGCTGCTGCTCAGACACAGCACATTTCAGATTTTTATTTTTTGCTTCAATGTTTTGGTCTCTTTCTTCCTGGGCTTTTAATAACAGACTCGTTTGCTCCTTAAGACTCTTCAGCTCATTTCCTAGAGAAAATTTCTCTTCATTCAGCAGGACCATTTTCTCAGACATGCTGATGCTGATCTCTGACATCTGTTGGTCTTTCTCCAGCAAGGTTTGCTGCAGGCTCTCTATAGACCTGGTGTGTTCAGCAACGAGTTGTTCTAAACTTGCTGTTTCACATCTCTTTGAGGCTAAGTTTTGGGAAAGTTCTTCTAACTCAGCTGTATTCTTCTTCAAAAGTTGTTCTAGATCAAGTACTTCACATTCCTTCTTCTCAATCTGGCTTCTCAGATCCTTTAGTTGCACGTCCTGGTTAGAAAGCTGAAGTTGTGCTTCATCCAAGTCTTTTTGCAAAGCTTCAATTTTTATCTCCTTGGATTTAAATTCATTTTTAAGGCTCTGGATTTGTTCTCTCAGAAGTCTGCTTTCACTGTCTGACAATCTCTGCTTTTCTGAAAGAGCTAGATCTTCCTCAAGTTGCTTCACTCGCTCTTTCAGTTCTGTTATGGTAGAAAGTTCCTTCACTTGACACAGGAGCTGATCTCGTTCTTCAGTCAAGACACAAAATGCTCTGTCAGAATCCTCTATTTTTTTTCTGTATTCCTCAGCCAACTGCTTTAGCCTATTTATTTCAGCACTTTTTTCTCCTAGATCTTTCTTATAGGCTTCTTGTGATTTCTGCAGAGTTATTTGCAGTTCTGTACTTTGGTTTTGTAACTTTATAATTTCTTGAGCTGGAGAGGTGCCAGGCTCTGGATCTGCTGCAGGCACTTTTATCATTGCCTCCATCTCCCGTCTGCAGGGAACAGTGCTCCCATGGGACACTGCTTGAAGACTGCTTCTGTTTTCCTGAAGCACACCAATTTGCTGCAGTTCTGTTTCTTTCACTAATGAGCTACTGCCTGACTCATTTTGTGTATCTGAAGCCTTCTGCTCTTCCCTCTCATGTAACCATATCCGGGAATTATCTTGCAGCTGGTTATCTGCTTCTCCTGTTTGGTTACTTGTAGAAGCTTGACCATTTGGACCCTTGAGCTGACTTCTCAGAAAATCTATTTCTTCTTGGGCTTCCTTCAGTTCCAGCAGCAAAACTGACAGCTCCTTCTGTTTTTTTACAGCAAAATATTCTAGAATTTCAGGGGGACAATTTTCCTCAGTAAGCTGCTTGCTTCCATTGGGAAAGCCATCTGTGCTTGCCTAGAAGAAAATAATAGATTTCAATTTTCCTTTGAATCCTGTGAAAGGATCACTTCTAGAAGTATTTTTTGCTCCCCACATTTTGAAGTTTAAGAATACCCTTTCTTGAGCTGGCTATTGCAATAAATAGTAGCCTCACTAATAACAGGAGGACTCCCCAAGTAATTTCTATTAATTTCCATTTTTGAAGTTGCAACATGAGAGATTCTGGCTTTAGGATTACGCCATAAACGTAACTTCCTATTCCTTTATTTCCCATTCTCTCTTGATTACAAGGTAGGATTATTCTGAAGTGTTTTAGTTCTGTGATTCTCACAAGCCTTCAAGTGTTACTTATCCAGCTATGATTTCCTATCCAGTTTCTGAACGAGGAGGTTTTGTCCTCTGTTCCATCTGTCCATTTACCATGGCAAAGAAACAGTGCAGAATCCAATAAGCCAGTCTGTGCCCATCTCCAAGGTGAGAGCTCTAGACAGAGCATTTGGACCAACGTGCTTGACTTTTTCCAATTAACTATCTTAGGGTTTCCTCACACCCCCCAATACATATTACAAAATAAAAGCAGTCACAAATGCTTCCCAGAAAGCACAGATCATCAGCCCACCAATAAGCCAACGTCTTGTGTTGTAAAGGCTGTCTGCTCATCAGTTTGGAGGGCAGAAACAACTTATGGGCAACCATTAAAGGAAAGTTCTCTCTTAAAGCCTGTTGCAACAACCACTTTACATTAGGGGACATTTAAAATACAACTCTTTGGAGCTTTTAAACTAAATTAAAGTTTTCATATCTACAGATGTATACAATACTCAGAGGAAGAAAAGTTCTGGACTAAGTTTGTACCTCAGGGAGCACCAAAGAGTCATCAAAAGGCTTTTGCACTTCAGAATTCACCAGCTCTCCTGACACACCTAGTGAAAAAAGGTACACTTGTCATCATCACTATAACACATTAAATGTAAAGTCAGAAGGTAGGTGGAGAGACAATATATGAGACTGGAGCTTCTCTACTTTCCAATGTAAGAAAAAAGAAAAGAAAAAAAGTTTGAGCCTATGCATTACACCCATGTATCCCAAATAGCTCTGCACATGCAAAACCACCTGCATTTTCCGCATGCTGGCATCACCTAAGTCTACACTAATCTCTAGAGAACAACGAAGAGGCAAAAAAACAACTGAACTGGGTAACAGGTTGTGTGGGGTTTTTTGGTTTTGTTTTGGGTTTTTTTAAGTTTATTTGGAGGCAGGAGTGGTGGTGGTAATTCCAGGCACAAAAAGAAGCTAACTAGCTTGCAGAAAGGAACCCAATTCTTCATCTTAATTCTCTTCTCTATCTTATATATCAGCCTTTGCATCTAACAAACACTTCCTCTAACTCCTAACAAACTCACCCTTTCTCATCTTAGGAACCACCTCTTTTTCTTCTGATATATCCTATCCATTCCATATTACAATGTGGAACCTCTTCTACCTCATGTGCATGTTTTCTGTCTTCTGTACATCTTTAGACTCTGACCTCAAAGCTCCTCTTTCCAAATCACTGTTTCTCCCTGAAATTTGCCAAATTTCCACAGTTTTCTTGTCACATGCCTTATTCTGTGTCCTCACCTGTAGAAAAGCAGTCTACACCAGAGGCTGAAGTTTCCGGAGTCTGCAAGTCTTGCAATTTTATCTCAGGTCCAACATTCTTATTCTGTTGGTAAAAGAAAAACTACTCAGTTTTGAACCATGATCTTTGCATCAGAGGACAGCTATCTTAGCTGCTTGCTGCTCTGCCAAGCTTTGAGTAAGAACTATTAGCCCCAACTTTAGATGCAGCTCTGATGCCTAATGAAAATAAACTAATGCATCTAATTTCTTCATCCTGAAAAGTCCACTTTTTAAGTTAACATGCACCTAAAATGAACAGTTTTATTTCTGGCTAGTTCCAAACGCACCACAACAAACAATTGCTACCACTAGTTATGCTTCTGTGGGAAAGGGTCTGAACTCAAGTAGAGAGACTACAAGTCAGAACCAAGTCTAAAAAAAGCTACTCCCTCCTTGCTCTCAAAGGAAAAGGGAAAAAAAAAAAAAAAGAAAAAAAAAGAAAAAAAAAGAAAAAAAAAAAGTGGAAAACCCACCAACCTAATAACAGAGAGGCTGAAAACAAAATAAAGTGTTCAGAATTTACATTTACTGTAACTACCTAGAATGTAAGGACAGGACACAAACAGGCCTCCAGCCCCAAGTTCCACAACACTTTGCAACATCCATGAACTGAAGTGGAACTTGCAAACATAGCACAAACCCTGAACTGGGTTTGGATTCACACAAGATTCACTTCTTGGCTTTTGGTTTCACACGTATCTTGATCAGATGCACAAATGTCAGGATACAGCTGTTCAAATGTAAATATTCACATACAAGCTATTTACCCAGACTCTTTTTATAATTAAGACATTGAAATGGACAAGCCCAGGGTTGGATTTATTGACCCATTTTCAACATTCACCTTGGTTGATGGGGATCATGTGTTAACAAAGGTGGTATCCCCAGCATTTATAAAGGGGCTCCAGAAAATCGCTCAAAGGCTTTTTTATCTGCCCTTGAAAAGACTATATGTGTGTCTGTGTACACTTGCTAAATCAGGAGCTTCCCCCGTGACTACTAGCAGCTGGAATGTGAGGGTCTGAAGTTAAGCAGAATGAGCCAACTCAAAAGGCCTTCTCCACTTCCAACTCAATGAGTCCCAAATGTCAAGTTTTGCCCTAATACTACACAGTAATATATATACTATAAACTAGTCTCTGTTGGAATGACCTCCTTTGCCCTGCTGGAGGACTGGAGTATAGCAGAGCAGTCTGGAAAGAGTCCAGACCTTGTTCCAATCTAACAATGCTACAACAAATTCGTAGCGCTCATATACTGAAACAGCCACCTCCATCAAATTGCTGAGTATACAGCAAAGTACCTAATTCTGCACTCTTCTCACCGAGAGACTGACTGCAACAGGACCTGCAGCTGTTCACAGTGGAAGAGCACAAGGAAAGAGTCTACTTGGCACCCACTTGACCTGCTTTCCCCATTTAGTCTGTCAGATCCCTATCAGGTCCATAGGAATGCAGAGGGTTGCCTTGAAAGGCATCCTATAATGAAAGCAGAACCTTTGGAATTGTTCAGCCTACAGTTTTGCTGAAGAACTAACTCATAGGAGGCAGAAAACAGCACAAATATGGATTGGGTGAAGGAAGGACACAAGAATGCCACGCAGATAGCAAAGGGAAACACAGTCTGTATTGACAATGCAAGCAGTGTTTGGAAGCTATTTATGTCTTTCATTATTAATCCAGTTAATAATAACCTTCCAAAGAGGATTGCTAAGAAAGGCCACAATAGCTTAGCTGTTTTAAGGCCAGCCCTTGACCTGTTTTAGTTTCAGCTTAATTTCAGCTGCTTCATCATTCATTACCTGCTTCACATTTTCTGTGACCATCACAACTTCCTGCTGAGGCTCCTGGGGAACAAGTTGCATGTGTGGTATTTCTGAAACATTCACACACAAACAAGTTATTTGAAAAGTAAACCTGATTTTCTCAGAGGTCTCAGAAAATAACAATTTTTGTTATTTAGACTGAAATTAAAAGACACCTGGTAAGAGTTTCAATAAACATTTTTATAAATCAGCAGAAAGAACTATTGTAGCAAAATGTTTCAAATTTCATTTGAATAAAAAATAAATGAGAAACTGTTAAAATTGGAGACAAATAAAGCACTCAAAGACCATGATCCAAGTCAAGATTGGTGCAAGAACTAAGCTGCTGTTTGACTCAGAATATTTCTACAGTCGTATTTCTGTAAACTGGCATATCTAGGGGAAAAAATGTTTTGAAGTAATAATTATGGCTATGTAACTTTCCCGGTTAATTGCTACAGGAAGAAAGCTTTCATTACACTTGATACCAACAGAGCATTTCAGTCTTCTCACTACCTGGGAAGAGAAAGAACATGTTCATTTCCAGACTGGCTACTCTCCATTGATGTCTGTCTTTAAACAATTTGAGGAAGCCTCTGTGTCACAGATCCTGAATTTTTCTGGCAGGGACCTTAATCTCCCTTGCATCTGTTGGCAGTGTAACACATCAGAACACAAACAAACAGTCTACAAGAATCCTGTAAAGCATCCATGACAAATTCTTGATGCAGGCACTGGATGGGCCAACCACGAGTGACACACAGCTAGGTCTGCTATTCATGAGCAGGTAATATCTGTGATAATCAGTGGCAGCCTTGGCTGTAGTGACCATGAAATAGAGGAGTTGAAGATCCTGAGGGGACTGAGCAAGGAGAGTAACAGAGATTCAGATCCTAGACTTAAGGAGACCAGACTTCACCTTATTTGGACGACTGGTAGATGGGACACCATGAAAGACAGCCCTGAAGGGCAAAGTATCCAACGAAGGCCAGCAGGTTTATAAAGACAGTCTGCTGCAGCACAAGGACAGTCCATCTCAACACTCATGAAAACAAGCCAATGTGTCAGAAGGCTGGCCTGAGTACACAGGGAATTCATGACAGAACTCTGAGGCAAAGAATATTATATAGAAGATAAAAACAGGCTGCAAAGCAGAAATTCAAGGTCAATAAGAATACCTTCTGCCTTTACACTAACAGTAAAAGGCTGTACATCAGAAATATGTTATTCCATACCTTGTCCCTGTCTTCATCAACAAAGTTTCCCAAGCCTCTGTCATGAGGCTGGAGTTGGGAACTACTCAGAATCTGAGCTACACAAATTAATGAGAACAAATGGGTTGTTGTGAGTCCAAGGGTCCTGAGAGAGCTGGCCAATGTCCTTGAAAGCACAATATCATCACTGAAAGGTTTTGGAAACTGAGGGATGTCCATTATGACAAATGCGGTACCTATCTTTAAAAAAAGCCCAAAAAGATGATATGGTAAATTACAAGCCAGTATGGCTCACTTCAGTCCCTCCAGGAATGACACAGTGAGTCCTCTTGGAGCACCTTATCAGGCACACAGAAGAGGAGGCAGTGATTGAGAAACAACACGGATTTATCAAAAGTCAATCATATTTGAACTCCCAATTGCCTTTTATGCTTTTGTGTAAGAGAGGCAGATGCCATTTATCTTGACTTCAGCAAGGCTTTTTCCAGCACCTCACAGTATTTTGGCATAAAAAATAAGAATGGATGGTCTGCACTTAAGGAAAACTCAATGTATAAAAAAATTTGTTGGATGATCAGGCTCAGAGAATAGAAGAAACTAGGTTATATATACCCTATCTGGAGGCTAGTAACACACAAAAGATCACAAAAGTCTATCTGTGGACTCTGCCACCTTTAGGTCACAGATAGAGATGGTAAGCAGAAGAGGTAATGAAATGCAACAAGGAAAAATGGAAAGTCCCACCCCTGGGAATGAAGGCTGGGGACCAGCTCAGCAAGAAAAGGATGAAGAGGATCTGCCAGACATTAGGCTAAATGTTAGCCAGCAGGTATGCCTGGCAGCAAACAAGGTTAATAACACCCTGGACTGTATAAAAAGCAGTCTAGCCAGCAGATTGATCATTGGTATTATCCTCTTCTACTGGGCTCTATTCTAGACTGCATTTCAAGTACTGCATTCAGCTTTTGGATATAGGAAAGACACTGATAAACTCAAGCAAGTTCAGCAGAAGACCACCAAGCTGGTCACAGGGCTGGAGGACGGCCCCTGTGAGAAGAGGCTGAGGGAAAAAGGCTTTTTCACCCTTTATTAAATGTTGTAACAATATGTCCAGGGAGATTGTGCAGTCAACGTCACTGGAGACCTTCAAGACCTGACAGGATAGAGGCTTGAGCAATCCTGTCTGATCTCACAGTTGATTCTGCTTCTAAGGAGGAAGCTGGACTAAAATCAGCCCTTCACCCCTTCCAACATAAATTGTTCTGTAATTTTATGATCCCAGTTCTAATTAACTCTATTAGAGACGATGCCTCAACTTCTTAGTGTAAGCACCAGTAAAACAACTTACACAGCATGTCTGTCTTCCCCAGAAATATCAGTAGAAGCATTAAAAACAGGCCACATTTTTGGAACTCATAACTATCAATGATGATATGAAATGTAAGTTAATATATACATGCAAAGTAAAATTCAGGACTAAGTTCAATAGTTCTGGTAGGGATAAGAATTTCTGTACTTTCCAGTCTGAGCAGACAGGACATAGCACTAACATGTGGTACAAGGTTTCCTTCTGTGGCCCTTCGAACTATACTATATACAACTGACTACAAAATGGTGTTTACTAAGTTAAAAGCACTGTGGATTTTGAGGAGTCAGGTGAGCTGTTTTTGAGAATTCTAACATTTGGAAAGTAGTCTGTCCATTTTTTGTGACAGTGGCTTTCCTTTATCGATTCAGACCATACTGCAGTCTTTCAACAACTATTTCTTTCGCTGAGTGAACCAGAGAAAGTCTTGCATCTTACATTAGATTATCTACAGTGACTCTGAAAAGGAGTATTTGGCTCTCAATACAGATGTTTGCTTTCTTTGAAGCTGGCTGAACTTCATAGGCTTTTCCAGCAAATGACAGAATCATGGAACCATTCTGGTTGGAAAAGACCCTTAAGATCATCAAGTCCAAATGTTAACTCTTATCACTTTTCTAGTCTAGAAGGGAAAGAAGAAAAGAGTAAACTCCATGGTCCGTTATGTAGCAGAAGGAGAGACATTTGGTCATTCAAAGGGCTGCTTCAAGAAAAGTTTAAGGAATCCATGTGGCTAGTACAGAGAGCAACAGATACACTGGTACAATGTACTGCTAAGTCCATGAAAAAAAAAAAAATTACAAAAGATTACATTTCAAAAGCGTTCACATTTTAGAAAATTATAGCTAAGTAGTTTGGAAGCATTTGCTGAGGTCTTCTTGAAAATAATCAGAAAATAATCATAAACTGCAAAATAAAGTAACTACAAATGTTCACATTTCATTCTACTAAAGCTAGGACTGGAGTACTGTGAAGAATTTTAGGCATCACACCTTAAATAAAACTGACCAATTAGAAAGTCACAGAATGGTTCTGGTTGGTAAAGAACTGTAAAATATCAATCCTAACCATTAACTCATCACTACCAAGGCCACCACTAACTCATCTCCTCAGTACCACACCTCCAGGGCTTTAAAACCCCTCCAGGGATGATGGGGACTCCAGCCCTGCCTTGGGCAGACTGGGCCAGGCCCTGACAACCCTTTCCAGGGAGAAATTGTTCCCCAGCTCCAACATAAACCTCCCCTGGCACAACATGAGGCCAAAAGTTCCTCTTGTCCCATCCCTTGTTCCTTGGGAGCAGAGCCCGACCCCCCCTGGCTCCAACCTCCTCTCAGGGGGTTGCAGAGCTCCAGATCAACACCCCGAGGGCCCTCAGCTGCTCCTCACAACTTCTCCAGACCTTCTCCTTGCTCTCCAGCCCCTTCCCAAGCTCCATTCCCTTCTCTGGACACTCTCCAGACCCTCAATCTCCTTCTGCTCCTGAGGGGCTCAGAACTGACCCCAGGATTGGAGGTGCAACCTCACCAGTGCCCAGCACAGGGGCACCATCCCTGCCCAGCTCCTGCTGCCCACACCAGTGGTGACACCAGCCAGGATGCTGGTGGCCACCTTGGCCACCTGGGCACACACTGGTCATTACTCAACTGGCTGCACACCAACAACCCCACGTCCTGTTCCACCAGGCACTTTCCAGCCATTGTGCCCCAAACCTGCAGCGTAGCCTGGGGTTGGTGTGACCTAAGGGCATGACCCAGAACTTGGCTTTGTTGAATGTCATACACTTGGCCTTGGCCCATTGATCTAGCATGTCCAGGCCCCTCTGCAGAGCCTTCCTACCCTCAAGCAGATCAGTGCTCCCATCCAACTTGCTGTCATCTGTAAACTTGCTGAGAGTGCATCCCATCCCCTTGTCCTGGTCATTCCTAACAATATTAAAGAGAACTGGCACCAACACTGAGTCCTGGTGACCAGCAGCCAGATGGACTTAACTCCACTGACCACAACTCTGGGCCCAGCCATCCAGCCAGTATTTTACCCAGCAAATACTATGCCTTGTCCAAGCCACAAGCAGTCAGTTTCTTCAGGAGAATGCTGTGCAAACTGCTGTCAAAGGCTTTCCTCAAGCCTAGGTAGACAACATTCACAGCCTTTCCCTTATCCACTAAGCAGATTGCCTTGTCATAGAAGGAGATAAGGTTAGTCAAGGAGGAACTGCCTTCCATAAACCCATGCTGGCTAATCCTGATCACCCGGTTGTCCTGTAAGTTAACAGGAGATGAAGAGAAATTACAAAGTATTTAGAACCTACAGAAGAGGTTTCAAAGATGAAGGTTTTTAAACACATTTAGACATAACATTTTGGTTTTCTTTGGTTTGTTTGGTTTTTTTTAAAAAGTCACATCTTCCAGTGTTTAAATGTTAAAAAAAAGTCAGTAACCAAGCATTCAACACACAAACTAGAAACATAATTACAACAACAAAAATTGTTTTGAAGTTAACATGCATTGGGAAAGACCTTTGAAGTAACAGGACAACGAAGCTCTAGAAGTCACTGTAGCTTTCAGGTGAAATTCCTTTCAGTGTAGGAAGGACTTGCCTTTTAAGAAAGCTAATGAGAGACTTCAAGGTAGATTTTGGATATACTCAGTATTAACTCAGCGCGTAACAGCAGATTAAAAAAAAAAAATGAACTTCTGTAAGGCCTTTGATATGGTTCCTCCCAGCATTCTTGCCACTATATAGCAGATATGGCTAGATACATCAGATGGATAAGGAACTGGCTGGATGGCTGCATGCAGAGTCAATGGCTCAGTGTCCAAGTGGAAACCAGTTATGAGTGAGTCCTTAAAGGGTTCTTGCTGGGACCAGTAACTAATATCTTCATTCACGACATAGGCAGTAGGCCCGAGCACGCACTCAGCAAGTTAAGTGGTGCAGTTGATTCATGAGAGAGATGGGATGCCATCCAGAGGGCCCTTGGTAAGCTTGGGTGGGTCTGTGCGCACCTCATGAAGTTCAACGGGGCACAGTGGAAGGCCCTGAAGCTGTGTTGTGGCAACCAGTACAGACTAAGGGGTGAATGGCTTGAGAGTGGGGCTGCAGAGAAGGACTTAAGGATACTGGTAAATGAAAAACTGGACGGGGGCCAGCAATGTGCATTTGGAGCCCAGAAGGTCAACCATAACCTGGGGGGCATCAAAAGAAACATGGGCAATAGCTTGATGCAGATAATTCTCACCCTCTAACTGGTTTGGTGATACCCTCACCTGAGCATCTAGCTCTGGGGGCCTCAGCACAAGAAAGACCTGGACCTGCTGGAGCAGACCTAGAGGAGGGACACAAAACCAATCAGAGGGCTGAAACATCTCTCTTAAGAACACAGGCTGAGAAAGCCGGGATTGTTTGGCCTGGAGAAGAGAAGGCTCCGGGGAGACCTCACTGCAGCCTTTCAAGAGGACTTCTTGTCTTTAGGTTGCTGGTTGCCCCATCATTAGACACATTCAAGGTCAGACTGGATGGGGCTTCGAGCAACCTTATCTAATGAAGGATGTCCCTGCCCAGAGGTGCCTTCCAACCCAAACCATTCTACAGTTCTAATGATGTTCTGAAGTCCATTAAAGACCTGCATTTCTGAGGTCATGGATTACAAAGAGAGAAGGGAGGTGTTCTAGGACCACAGGAATCTGGTTCATGCTGATTATCCCCTCACCAGGCTTCTTACAAAGTGGGTGTACCTCTGAGTGACAGGAAGCAAGAGGAATCAATTTCTGACAAAATCAACACAGCCTATTGCACACCATACTCTGAAGCCAAGAACTGTGGGAACCCATCTTTCTATACTGATATCCCGATAGAGTTTTGATATTACTGCTGCCAGTCTACATGCCTAGATCCACAAAACCAAATTAATCGTGAGTTTTTTTGTAGTACATGTATGAGCCCTTTACTGTTTTAGACAAAAGCCATCAGAATTAACCCCCCCAGCAGCACCACTTGGAGACTGTCAGAATCTTCTATCAGGGAAGAGCTACTACTACAGTTATATCTAATTTTGTACACTCTAAGAATGTGTGAATGCACAGGGTCTTGAAATACAAATTTATTCTACCATCCTTAGGCATAACTGACATTAACAGAACAAAAAACAACCAACAAACCAATACTGTTAATTGAAGTTAGTAAGTTCTTTTCCTATTCTGGAAATGCCTGCAATCACATAATATTACCAACCTTGCCTTCATCCTGTCTTTTTAATGTCTTCTTCATGTTCTTTGCACCTATCACCATAGTTCAGACATGCAGGAAGAGGAATAAATGAACCATTACAGGTAACAAGTTCTACCCAGTCTGTCTCATGGCCAAAACCCCAAGCATTGCTTCAAGAAACCTCACAGCCAGGTCCATGATGCATAATAATTCTTCATAATAATTCCAGAGATGTTCTTTATTTGTTTTTGCCAGTCTGTTCACTGCCCAAGATTCAAATAGTTCCTTTTCCCTTTATAATTAAATTAATTTCTAACCACTGAAAAGAATTATATAGCATATTTTAACATGAACCAGTAACCATGGGCATGCTTGTTATTTTAAAATAGGCAAGAATAACTCTTAGATATTTCAAGATTATTAAAAAAGGTAAAATAACCATACCACCTTCAGTCTTCTGTCTTTCTGAGTTTTCTGTGGGTAGGAGTGAAGTTCCATTCCCATCTTTCTGATCTATCATTTTCTTCCGTGGAGATTTTTCATCCTGTTCAGAGGATAGAGGTGAGAAAAATACATTTTAGTACAGCTTATATATAAATATTAGTCTTTGGTCTTTCAGTTAACCTTTTAACAAATCAATCAGTAACTTCTGATTAACTCAAACTGACTCCTATTTCTTCCCAGGCTTCCATACTCATTATGTATCTGTCCATCAGCATAAAGAACCCTTAAGGGCCTCTCTCAAGAAACACATCATAAAAAAGGAACTCCAGACATTTCATTTGCTTTCAGCTCCTCAAGATACGAGAAAATTTCAGAACACTCATACAAAAAGATCCTACCTGCTTCTTCAGTTCAGCGACCTGCACTGCTGACTGGGATTTCAACTCATTCTGACAACAGATAAATTCCTCTGATTTCTGTACAAGTTCATCTAATACAGGGGAAAAAAGGGAGTTAAGGTGTGTTCTTGTCTTTTTTGATGAAATATATCCAGTTAACACACATGCACAATAGTATATGAGACCCCTTATCTCTGTCACTGCTTTGGTTTGAGATTGTACAGGAGCTGGAAGAAAACTACTTTGAAATAATAGCTTGTGACAAGATGAACAGAGAAAACTGTATAGTTTGATTTTCCTTTGTTGTTTTATAATTACAGAAGAAATTCAGACTCTGAAGATTGTGCTACATCTAAAAACAATTTATATTAGCTGATGGAAAAAATTCCATGAGGTTATTAAAATTAATTAAAAAAAAATATATCTGGCTCAAGAAATCCATAAACTTCAAAAGGATTACTGGCTGGGACAGTCCACAGGGAAAGCACCATATATGCTGCCCTACACTTCAGCTCCTCCTCTTGGCTTCTGGCAGTTTCCCAGGAAGGTGGGATTGCAATGAGACCTTCAGTTTGATGCACTCCTATGTTTCTGTGCAATTAGGAACTATTATAAAAACAAAGCCAAATAGACGGCAGTGCAATGATCCTCAGGCTCTTGAGAACCTGCTTCACCATGTTGCTTGTGCTTGCTCACCCTGTAGTTTCTGTATTGTAGCACTGTTTACGGCAGACAGCTCCAGCAGCCGGTCAACTTCCCGTCTCAGCTGATCATTCTCAGCTACCAGGGCAGCATGGCTAGATTGCAGCTCTTTCTCAGCCACCTTAAGGCAACTGACCTGCAGGTTTTTCTCTTCCACCTCCAGCCTCTGTTTCTGCTGCAGGTCTTTATACTTCACCTCTAATTTAACTTGTGCTCTTCTTGCGTCTTCCAGCTGTTCAGAGAGACACTGCACCTCCTCCTGCAAGCAGTGGGAGGACAGCTTCCTCTCAGCTAGTTCCATCTCCATCTTCTCTCTGATACCCTGAGACTCTCGTCTCTCTGCATCTAGCACATCCCGCAGGGTGCTTAGATCCACTTCCAACTTCTGGCACTGAGCTAGAAGTGTCTGTAAAAGGATATGGAAACTAAATTAACTTTCAATTAGTCCACTACATTTCCAAAGCAAAGTATAGATTCACATTTTTAAATGACCATTAAATAATTTTCAAATATCCAAGTAGCAGAAAGGACAGGTTGCATACCAGACCCTGTCTCAAGGGACACATTTATATATATATAGGCCATACACAGACTTGATCTCATTCTCTTCACACTCCAAAATGACTGAGAGCCGATACCACTTCAGAACCTATGCCATCATATTTTCAAGATCTCAGCGAGACAAACCACAGAACATCTGTGTGTGCTCTGACCTGGCCCAGACACTGCAGCCCAGAAACAGTGTAAACACAGAAGCACCGTGTTGGGCACTTTTGTCTTAGGTGAAGCATTGAGGGGAAACAGATGGGAGGAGAGGGGACAGAGGAGCTGAGCCCTGAGGGTGCCCAGTCAGCGCTTGCCAGAGGAAAGCACAGGCAAGGATGGGGGAGCAAAATCATAGCATTTTGGCCCCATGGTCCCCAGCTGCAGAACCAAAGCAGAGATCCTAACCAAGTCTGCAGGGCAAAGCTGCCAGGGGGTGGGCAACTGGCCCTCATCAGGCCCACCTCCAGGCCCCAGACTGACAAAATCATCTTCTGCTCCCAGAGAGCTGCACACTGGGCACAGGACAGCCTGGCCTTTTAAGCCGACGGACCTCATCAGTGAGGAGGAAGATGTCCTGTGATGCTGATGCTGGACATTTCCAACAGAACAAAAAACGAAAAATAGAAAAAAAATCAAGGTTGGTTGGTCAGAGAGCTAGTAATTTTTCCAGACCTACTTGGTTTGCCAAGAGCTCAATCCTTGGGAATATAAGCAAGTTCTGTATATAATTCAAAGAAAACAAAGCTACAAAGAAGATGGAGACTCCCTATTTACAAGGAGTCACATGGACATGACAAGGGGAAATGGGCACAAGTTGCTCCTAGGAAGATTCAGACTGAACAGAAGAGGAAAATTTTTCACCCTGAGGACAGGGGTGGATTCTGCCACTTTGGAAAGTTTTAAGTCTCAGCTCGATAGGGTGTTTAAGACACATAATAATATTAGAAGGGCTGGACCAGATGATCCTTGAGGTCCCTTCCAACCTGACACTCTATCATTCTATGATTGTGTATTTGACAGCTTTGAACATACCAGTCAGCAGTGTGGAACATGGATAGATTTTGTCCCTGTCCACCTGCCAAGAACCTGGGTCAGATGGCTGCTGCAGCATCCCTACTTCTGTTGTGTGGCTGTATCTATCTTAACTGATGTATCCAGACCTGCAGGGAGCTCCCACGCTCAGTTCATGCCAGAAACCTGGTGCCAGAAATAATCTGACCTGGTGACTTCCGAGCTAATGACAAAGGCCCCATCCACCACTGACACATGAGAGTCAGGGGATAAGCAAAGCAGGCAAAGGTACCTGGTTTTGTTGCTCAGCAGTATGTAGCTCCTGCTGCAGCAGTTCAACCACCTGAGTGTGTCCCAGCAATGCTGCTTCCTGCTCCTCCAGCTTCCTCTGAAGTGTACACAGGTTCTGTGACAGAGACAGTGTTATACCAGTCATCCACACACCTAATTGTCATTACAACTTACCTTATAGTCTGAATAACTTCATTTTTGTTGACGCTTATTCTGGTGCAGAAGAAGAGCTCACCATTGTTTCACACATAAGGAACCAGAGTACTGTAATTTAATACTTCTTTTTAACTATTTTTTCTTTGTGATCAATAACCAATCAGTAGATTCAAGTTAGGACTCTGAAGGTCCAAACTAGCACCTCCCAAACAATCAAATCACAACTCTTCTTAACCCTTCTGAATTACTTTGATGAGAACACCTCTCTCTGGGTGTCCTCTGACTGGTAAAACTTCCTTTCTTTTTCCACAATAAGATTATGCTATCAAACACACCTGCTGCATCTCTACTTTCAGATCTGACTGGGTCACTATCTTGAGCAATTCAGCTTGGTGCTGTTGGCCCTGCTCTTTTAGGAGGGCTTCCTTCTCCAGAATCACTTCCTGCAGGGAGTTCATCTGAAACCATAAGCCACAAAATTTTAAAAAACCCAGAAAGATTGAGCTTGACAGACATGCAGGCTTCCTTTCAACATGCACCTGCACATTATGTGTGTGATAATGTCTTCAGTTAGATAATTCTGTATTTAACCTTGGTCAAAAGGTATAATCCTACTAATACATATATATTTAACTGATAATATTTCAGATCCCAGAAAGCTAAAAGCATAGAATTTCATGAATTCCATCTATAAATATGCAGAATGATAAAAGATATGACTACTATACAAGTTCATAACACTTCTGGGGTTTTATTTGTATTTATTTGCAGCCCAATTCACAGATCAAATGCTAAACCTGCAATTCAGAGTATTAACAAAAATCTGTCTATAAGTTAAAATGCAGTGTACCATGACAGCAGTTATGTGATACGAAGCTGCTCTGTACATCCACCATAGAACAGAGAGGGGCAAGGGCAGGTCTGGCAGCTAAAAGAATACTCTGAGCTGGAGGAAGGGACTCTGGGCCCTCCCAGGGGCTGCTCTCACCTCCTCAGAAAGCCACTAGTCCCACTGTTCCAGTGGGAGACCCATTAAAGACAACTTGGGTGTGGAGCACCTTCTGCATCAAAGGTGGTTACAGCCTAGGGGTAGAGGATCTATTATGGGGTGCAGGTGAAGGGCATTTTGGGATTGTGAAAGACTTGTGGAATGTTTAGGGCAGAAACCACAGACAGGGAGATGACTGGGATTCAGGAAATAACAAAAATGTAAAAACAGAGGGTAAGAGGATTAAAAAAGGCCAGTTACGTCAACAGTGGCTGCTCACTCTGCTGGTCTGGCCATGTCCTGCACTGGATCAGCAGCCTGTCCTGTTTTCTTATTAAACAGCATTTCTAACTCTTTCACTGTAGGAAAGACTCTCTTTTGGTGCCATTTGTACCCAGGTGAGTGCTGGGTGCTGCTGTCCACGTTACCTGTATGGCTGGCCAGCTACATACATGTTCACAAGTCACACATGCATGCCTGCTGGGGACACATTCTCTGCCATACTACTGGCTGGACTGCAAGGCATGGAGCTTTGGCAACCTTGTCACTGTCATCACCAGGATTTAGCCATACTCCCCAGAAGCAACATGTCCTCAAGAATAACTGTCTCTCTACAGTGAGAAGACACATGAGAAGGGTTCCAAGCAGCATCAGGGAAAGTTCAGACTTGACACTGAGAAACGTTTCTTTACCAAGAGGGTAGCCACACACTTGAAGAGGCTGCCTGGAGAGCTGGTTGACACCCCCAACCTGTCAGTGTTGAAGTGGCATTTGGACAATTCCCTTTACAACATGCTTTAATTTCTGGTCAGTCTTGAAGTGGTCAGGCAGTTGGACTAGATGGTCACTGTAGGTCACTTCCAGCTGAACCATTCTCTTCTATCATGCTAGTGTAAGTGGTGAGGTTAGAAACAGACACATATACACACAGACTGATGAATAGAAAAAACCAAAGATTCTGTACCTGTGTAGCATACTTGATTTCAGCATCTTTCAGATTCCGTTTGGCCAAAGCCAGCTCTTCCTTCAGATCCTGGACAGTTTCCTCTTGCTCCCTGAGCTGCTCTTTTAGTGATTCAGTTTCCTCTCCGTGCCCTTCGCTTGTTCTTTGGTTCTTCTGACACTGCAAGAGGTAAGAAGCGGTAAGAAATAGAATAAAGTAAACTGGCAAGTATTACTGTTCAATTAAAAAGAAACAAACAAACAAAAAACCCAAAAGACCCCAACAACCAAACCAACCAAAAAATCAGAATGCTAATGCACTCTTTACTCCTAATCAGTTCTTTATTTCTACTACGTTTCTTCATTTCTTAACTTCACATTTTCTTTGTTTTTTTAACAGCAAGCTAAAGTCCTCATTAATTATCTCTTTTCCCTGTTCCCACGTAGATATGCACAAGATGTTTCAGATTTGTGAATGTCAAATCCCTTTGGAACAGCTAATTATCCATGAATGCTTACCAGATAAACTAAGGTAAATCATATCATCAACATGGTTTGGTTTGTGAGGCTTTTTAATTTCACAGATTTTTCAAATAAAGCATTTTTTAAATTTAGCAATAAAAGAATACTCTCCTCATTAGAAAGGGACAGGCATTAAACATTCTAGACTACAGAAAATGCCCGTGGAAATATCTTTAGATTGAAGGGATTTACAGTAATGAATGTGTTAGAAATAAGCAAAGGGAACATGCAAAGAACCATCAATTCTGATCCACCCCGAGGCACTAAAAGCACTTGTTTACAAATATGAAATTTAAATTCAGACATTTCACATAAAACATGTGCTCAGGTTATGTCTACTCAGAGATGCTAGTACACTACACTGGCACTCTTGTCTTGTCTCTCAGAGGCCATCTGCATGGCAGGCAATTCTCTGATATTAGAGTTGTACATCTAATGAACAGTCACACATTTGGTCCAGAACATCGACACTGTGATTGAGAAGCGGAAAATATCCTTCTGTTATCATCTCAGTACTTCCAACTACTTCAAGCACTAAGTGCTGGGGATTTTTGTCTGAATATACAAAAAATGTATCTTTTTCCTCTTCCTTGTTATTGAATCAAAAATCATCACTAATGTATAGAGCCTACAGAGTAATTATGTCCTTTAAACCCATTCTTAAAAATTTATGAAGGCTTTTAGAATGACTTATAAGCCAGTGAAATAGAAGTAAGAAGTTACTGTTCCTCAAAAGATCTGTCACCTGTAGAGAATGTCTTTGGAAGCATGCAGAATAGACAGACAAGGAAAGCTTTCATTGCTCTTAAGTTTAGAAGTAGAACAGGGCAAAAAGAAGAAACAACAGAAGTGGAGGAAGCTTTAAGAAGCCAGGGATATAAGTGATTTAAAAGTCTGGGGTAACGCAGCTGCTAGGGGAGAAGACAGGTGGCTTAGTTTGCTCATGTGGGATTAAGCTTTCAGGGTTGGTATTTACAGTTTGATTTGGAAAAACTTCTGTTGAAGTCCTTGCACAGTGGCCATACACAAAGTTCCCAGAGCTCAAGCTTTGAAATACCATGTTTTTCCAAAATGTATAAACTCTTATATCTGAACATAAATTGTATTCACCCCCTTTTAAAAGTTTAAGAGGAGCCTCAATTGCTGTTACAAATTGTAGTAGTAGTTACAAATAGTAACTACTTAATATAAATTGATATGTAATTCTGCTGAAAATGAGGTACTCTGTTAAAAGTCAAGAAATAGTATGAATTAGACATTAAAATACAGCCTTTCCATGGGGTCTCCATCATGAAGAGGTTAAAAAAAAAAAGCCCTTTGCTATATTTATCCCTCATGGTTTCCAAAGGAAACCACTAATGTTCAATACTTCAGCACAAAATGCAACTCTAAACTAAATTTTTCATCTCCACACCACAGGGTATCTGTATAAGAAACATCACCGTTGCTCAAGACAGCATCTACTACGGGAGATAATTATAAATAAATAAAGTAGTCTGCAGCTTCTCCTAAGGTCTAACTACAAGAAACTATCTAGAAAGTGCTTTCTGGACCAAATACATAATATTTCCATTAAGTGGCCTAACAGAATTTCTCTTAAATGATGTTCTAACCCAAACCCAGTAAGACTATGATCCACACCAGAGACTGTATCAAGACCTCATTCCTCTAATCAGAATGCCATTCTTCTTCATGGCTGATTTGCACCTATCCATTCACCTGTCAGTACTGTCCTTTAATGCTTCTCCCACTTTCTTGGTGCTTACCCTCATCATACAACTATAGAAAGAAACAAGGTTTCCTCTCTGCCTTTAGCTGACTAAACAGCCTTGCTATTTCGAGCATCTAGCAAAAGCAGCTACTAGCATGACAGCATAATTGAAAATCTTTTGCTGCTCTGAGAATTTCTCTCTCCTGATTCCAAGTGAACAGATCATGACAACACTCCACGTAAGGCCTCACCACTCTTGGTACAGTAAGGATACCAGCTTGCCTAAGGCTCTTTTTAAAATATGCATCACACTAATGAGAAGCCTTCCCTCACTTCACCTTCTTAACTGATAAATCTGAATTTTGAAGTCAGAACACTATTAGACCAGCAAGTCTACACTAAGCGATGTACCAGCACACAGGACTACACATGCTACATATGAATGAGCTAAAAAAGTCTCAGCAGCAGAAGAGCCACTTGAAGTGACAGAGCTGAACAGCCTCCAAGGCCCTCACTGTCCTCTGCAGCCAGGAGGTGTTCCTCATGGCCTCGCAGTACACACTGACAGGATATCACAAGTGCTTGGTCTTGCACTTGTTAAATTTTACTTAATTTTAATATTAGGCCAGTCCTCCAGTTCTTCCTGTACAAAAGCCAAATGCTGCCTTGTACTGAGAAAGATTGTCAAGATTGTGTTGTAAAGTGAATTGCAGTAGCACATTTCTGTGATTTTATGTCATAAATCAAAAGTAGCAAGCACAAGTCATTAAACTAATCTTCATTGACAGTCACCTCTCACCTGACAGCTCTCACACTCACCCTTTAATATTTCCTGGTTTAATCTCTTTTTTTTTATATTTCAAATAATCCTTACCTTCTCTGGTTTAATGAACATCATCTGACGTCCTTCAACTTGTTTGGACTTCTTTCATATTTCCCTTGCCTAGTATTATTAACTTTTTAAAGGAAACTATGTGGTCATCAGAACAATTTTAAGTTTTCAAAAACTACCAGCTCATACCAGTTCCTAGCCAGTAGTCAATAGTTTCTTTAATGTCTTGGTACAGGATATTTCTCCCTTTTTTCACCTAGATTTACACAATTATGGCTCACTAACCATAAATCTTTGTGCTGGCATGAGAAGATACGTGGCTGGAAAAAATATTTTTTTTACATTTAAGTTACTGTCTTTCAGTTTTAATGACCTCCTGACCTCCTTGTTCTTGCATTTCAGCCAACCTTCCCTCTGCTTTGCTGTACTGACATGACAGATAATATTTGAAACTTACAGCTCAATAGGCATGTGATTTCTGCAGGAAAGAACTTGGCTACAACAGATTACAGAAGGCATGAAAAGTGAAACTGGCCCCTACTCTGGAGAAGATCAAGTTGCACGCTTCAAGGGCACCTGCAGCACAAGAAAGCTGGACAGACTGGCTTCCTACAGCACAGACACCTTTGCTATGAGTGCCTAGGTAACAAGAGGGATAGGACCTGCTAGCTCCTTGTGGCACTAAGTTATCAGCAGAGGCTAACATCTGTTAAGCAGCCCCGTACTCCCAACCTTGGGACACACTTGCTCTTCTGATAAGGTCTGTGCAGGCGATGGTGATCCTTTCTCTGTCAGCTCCTCAATGCGTTTGTTCAGAGAGGACAGTTTGGCTTTGGCCTGAAGTTTCAGCTTCATCAGCTTTGCATCTGCAGCCTCTCGCTCCTCCTGGGGAAGAAGGATACAAAATGACTCCACTTAAAATGCCAGTGCTATCACTCTGAAACACCACTTAGAAAAGTTACTTCATTGGTCACTCTGCTGTTCTTTGTCCAAACCTGCCTCCCTAGCAACAGTGCTAATTAAAACACATCCAGGAAACAAATTATCTCAAACACTAGGCACAGCAAAATAGTTACCCTTCCACTCTACTACTCTCTCTTCAAGGGCCAGAACACTCATGGTACTTCTCTCAGCATCTTTTGCTAACCCAGTTTGACTTCCTCTGCCATAGGCAGTCCCTCAACACTATCTCAACTAGCTGCACTTTCTCTTGTGTTATGCCTCAGGGTATCCAACATGTGTCTCTGGTTTTGTGCCATGCAGCCACTGGGCTGCTGGGTTACCCTTCACCTCAAACACTCTGAACGGGGGGAAGAAAAACTTCACACATAAGTAATTTTTCAGAGCCACCAGGAATCTGCATGGGCCTTGAGGAGCTCCAAGACAAAATTCTACATAACTTGGAGTAACTCATCTAGTCTAGAAGGAATTACCCCTATGCAAAACCTCATCTCTGGGGTTAGGGTCCACTCTTTGGATTCCAGTAACTGTTTGGAACTGATGCTTTTACTAGCACAGGGGTCTCAAACACTCAAAAGAAACCAGAGGCTGGCTTGCACTGAGAGGAAGCAGCATTTTACTCTTGCTCCCAGGTCCCCAGTGAAAGATATAATACCTTGAGTGCAGTTTCTTTTTGCTGGAGCAGGGCATCCTTTTCTCGGATCAAATCCTTCAGCTGAACAACTAGTTGTTCTGTTTGAGCCAGACGCTCTGACAGCTCCGCAGGTGCCTCCTCCATGCTTTCTGCTTCTGGCTCTAGAGCCTGGACCTGAAACAGCAAAACACGTGTTCTGGAGGAAAAAACAGAACAATAAACAGACTGCAGCATTGCATGCAAATGGTATCTTCAGCTCCATTCCTAAATTGCAAGCATTTTATGTGGCCTATAGAACTATACACAACTAGGTGAGGAAAGCTCAGGATATCCATGAGACAACACGCAAGAAAAAGAACCTCTGCTGAACACAACACCGGAAAATCCAAAATGGGTGACTCTGGAGACACTACCATTCACACTATCTACTGTCTCAAGCACCAAAGTGCAACATAAAGATCAAGCCTTCCGCTGTCACCCAGCTCCCCTTTCTGCTACACAGAATCAGCAGTACTGTTAAAAGTTTGGCTTCACCTTACTTCTAGTTTGTTTTCTAGGATCACCTTGAGATGTGGAAACTAAGGAGGTTATGGTCTGCTCCACAAAAGCACTGACTTGAGAAGTGAGGAATAGGGGAGCTGCAGAGTGGAATGACAGCCTAGTCTAGTGAATGAAGATGGAAAGTTCTCACTGCAGTCATATAACTCACACTCCCCAAACTAACTCAAAGTAAGATCTGAAAGTCTTTGGTTAACGTTGTACTTACAGCAACAGAGGATTCAGTATCTGCATCTCCATCATCACCTGACAGCTCTTGCAAAACAGTGTTTGCTAACCCTGACAAGCGGCTCAGCATCTTCACCCTAGAACAAAACAGAGTTTGAATACAGTTACAGTGTCAGAACTGTAAGGAAAAAAAAAAGCATCTCTTCATGCTGATTTCTAATGTTATAGAGCTGACAAGACAAACTGGAAATACATGTCCTCTGCCAAGAGAGAAAAGCCAAAATAAAACCTCAGGAATAAAGAATCAATTTAACAAAAGCAGCCAGTCTGAACGTGAAAGCTGAGTATACACTGGTA
This sequence comes from Heliangelus exortis, assembly GCF_036169615.1. Classification (NCBI taxonomy): domain Eukaryota; kingdom Metazoa; phylum Chordata; class Aves; order Apodiformes; family Trochilidae; genus Heliangelus; species Heliangelus exortis. The sequence continues at coordinate 198,143,156 of NC_092422.1, forward strand.
AGACATGAATAAACCTTCAACACTCTAGAGGTATGATCAAACCCCACATTTTTATACCAGATTTCAAATCACCCTCATAGTTCATTCTAGATCTTTCTTAACAATGACACTTCAGAACAATGATCTCTTCAGCTTACTCAAAAGAAGAGTGATTGTTAAATGAAGTCACTGATTTACAGGCCAAACACAGCCTGTAAATACAAAAAAGAAGCTTTCTGTTAATAAGCAAGGGGAACGGTCAACTCAGCCCTGATATTTGCTAAGCAGATGCATCTGTGTCACATCAGAGAGATTATGAGACCTTTGCATGTGACAGGACCTTGACATAGGTGAATAGTCTTGAGGCCACACATTCCTGGGCTGCTGCTTAAGCATATCTTTGTTTCCCTCCTTGCAGCTCAGAAGCCAAACTGATCTAGTAGTGGAGGTGGAGAACCAGAGAAAAAGCAGCAGTATCACAGAATCATCAGGATTGGAAAGGACCTCTGAGATCATCAAGTCCAACCCTTAAACCACTACCACTGTGGTTACCAGACCATGGTACCGAGTGCCACATCCAGTCTCTTTTTAGAAATGTCCAGGGACAGAGAATCCACCACCTCCCTGGGCAGCCCATTCCAATGCCTGATCACCCTCTCTGTAAAGAATTTTTTCCTAATATCTAACCTAAACCTCCCCTGACAGAGCTTAAGTCCATGCCCTCTAGTCTTACTGATAACTACTTGGGAGAAGAGACCAATCCCTACCTGGCTCCAACATCCCTTCAGGTAGTTGTAGAGAGTGATGAGGTCTCCCCTGAGCCTCCTCCTCTCCAGACTGAACACCCCCAGCTCCCTCGGCCCTTCCTCACAGGACTTGGCCTCGAGTCCCTTCACAGCCTTGTTGCTCTTCTCTGGATGAGTACTAGACAGCCACACACTGTTTCCCATTTGGGGCCAAGTAGTAGATTAAGTTCTCCATTACTAACCCAGACAATGGGATGCAATTCACCTCACCTCACTAAGTTAATCAAATTCTTATGAGTAGTTGATAAGCCAAAGTACAGAGCTACCAATCAGAGGGAACTCAACAGCTGAGAGAAACACATGGGCAGAAACAACATGAAGTTCAGAAAAGGCAAATACAGAGTCCTACACCTGGGAGGGAACAAACATGAAGCAGCACAGGCTGGGGACCAACTAGCTATACAACTGTATTGCAGAAGGCAATGTCTACTGGTGGACAAACTCAACATGAGTCAGCAGTGTGCTCTCACAGCAGAGTTGGCCAGCTACGTAATGAGTTGTATTAGCAAGCCTGCAGCTGGCAGGTTGGGGAAGTAATGATTCCTTTCTATTCAGCACTTGCAAGACTACATTTGAAGTATAGTGTCCAGTTTCAGGCTCTCTGAAATGCTAAAAATTACTGGTACAGGCCTATAGCCACCTGATCTACCTGTGAAGTTAGTCATGCCAAGAGCAAAGGGTTTGGTCAAATATACTTCTAAGGTCCCTTAAGACCTAAATCATTGTGGTATTCCAGGAAGAAAGGTCACCATGTGACTTCTGACACAACTCTTAATAGAAGTGCCATAGACCTATCTCATTTGCAAGTTTGTGCCTATAAATAACAGAATTATTTGTGCAAATGTAAAAGAAGCTCCAACAGTGCAAACTGAAACCAAACTCACATTAGCCACAAGATCAAGTTTAATTACAATAATTACCTCCATCAAATCTTTGAATACACTAAGATGTCTCCGTTTAGCTACAAGTAGGCTCACAAAGCTGGTTACAATGATCCACTCATTTCTGACCTTCTTTTTGTTAGTAACCAAATGCTTACTCCTTGATGACCACCTGAAGTGTGGAAATACTGACAATGGAGAGAACAGTAGAGCTGTTCTTTTCCTGTATCAGTCACACCTAACCACCCAATTTTGCAGAATAAGGAAATGTCATAATGCATATTAGAATACTAAAAGCAGAAAAGGACACATGAACAGCAACCTTTTTTATGCACCGAGTAGCTCATATGTCTGTTTATCCAGCAGTAAAGAGGTTTCCAAGGCAGAGCAGTCCCACACAGCTCCTTCTTGTCTTTTTCTCTCTCTTTTTCTCTTTTTCTCTCTTGGATACCGACAGGTTGCATAAAGCAAAACTCTTGGCTGCAACAGAAGAGAAAAAAAAAAAAAAAAGAAAAGGAAAAAAAAGACAATAAATTATCCAACAGCAGTAAATTAAGTCCATTCTTCATCTTTACACAGTACACTTTGGGATTATTTCAGTCAGTTATTTGCAATGGGAATAAAGAGCAAAAAGCCTTCCCTGTTTAGGAAACTGGATTTCTGCTGCTCTTGCAGAGACACGCCCTGGTTTCTCATGCTGTATGGCATAAGCTTAGTCTCTTCAGCCAGCAGAGTAAAATGCTTTAGAAGCAGTTAGTGAAGCAAAAGACATGAGGCAAAAAGCCAGGCCTCAGGCCGTCTCCTGCAAAGAGTCACAGAGGATGACACTACTCAGGAAGCCAGTATTGTCCACATGCTGCATCCATAGCACAGGAGAAAAGCACTTGTACTCTGCTTACTTCTCATCTGGCCCTGGGTGAGACTGAGGCATGGAATTCCAGAACAATATTATAATCTTAAATGTCCTACTAGAGAAATGTCTCTTGTCAACATCAACTGTTCACCACACTGGTGATACAAAAGACTCATTTAAAGACCTGGAATTCCTAGTTCATTATAAGAATAATAATGTACTGGAAGTTTTGTAAACCACCACCACCCTCACAATGCCCCAGTAAGGAACAGACCCTGCCCAAAATGCAAAAATGCCTCTTTGTGACTGTCACCAGGGTTTGAAGAGGGTGGATCTGATCTTCCCATTAGGCCATGGCTTCTTAAAGTCACAAATGCACAACACATGGTTGAGATATGACATGAGGCAATGTAAGATAACATGGTCTAGGACTGATAGAACCAAGAGTTAAATTATTAGAAGTTGTATTAGAAATACACCCAAAAAATGTAGAATCTGGGCAGACATCCATTGTAACCAGAATTATGCATGGAGCTCACAAACATCTGCATTACAATTTCAGCCATGTGCACATGGTTGAGAAAAGACTCCCTGACCTTTGTCCAGGCTGGCTGTATCCAACTGCTACTGAACTCAAGCTCAGATGCTGGGCTGGGCTCATCACTGACCTCCTCAAAGGGCAGAGCACCTGAGGCACCTGTTTTGCACAAGCATGGACTTGAATGACCTGAGCTCAAGTCTCACACACTCAGAATCTTCAGAACTCACTTTTAAATTATGTTCTCAGGTGAGCTGAATATGACAAGGGATACTAAAGGAAATGAAAAGTTTCTACAGTTACATACACAGCAAAAGGAAGCTCAGGGAAAATACAGAATCCCTGCTAAATGTGGCAGGGCCCAATCACAGGAGAGGCTGAGGCACTCACTGCCTCTCCCCTTCAGTTTTCAGTGACAAAGTCAGGTTTCAAGAACCACAGTCCACTGATGCCTGATGAAAACTCTGGAGAAAAAATGTCTTCTGTGGAAAAGGATCAGGCTAGAGAGAACAAACTGGTCACACACAAATTCATGGGGCCTGACAGGCTGCAGCAGAAGTGCAGAGGCTGGCACTACTTGCAGATGCACACTCAGCACCTTTGCAGCTGGCGGAGAACTGGAAGGAGAGGCTGACACTCCAAAAGTGGGTGTCCTGCCATCCAGAAGATGGCAGCCCCGACAGGCTGAGAGGAACCTCGTGAAGCTCAAGAAAGGGAAACACAAGGTCCTGGACCAGGGGATGGATAACCTCATGTGTCAGTAGATGCTGGAGGCATGGAAAGCAGCCCTACAGTGAAGAACCTGGGGGTCAACAAACTGACCATAAGCTACCAGTGCACCCTCATGGCAAAGGCCAACAACAGCATCCCGGGCTGCATTAGGAGTGCAGCCAGGAGAAAGGGTATTGTTTCTCTCTACTCAGCACCAGTGAGGCCACATCTGGAGCTCTGTGTCCAATTCTGGGCTCCCCAGAACAAAAGGTGACAAGGTGTTGGAATAAATTCAGTGAAGGACAATAAAGAGAAGGCTCGGGCAGGGTCTTATCACAGAACTGGTGAGGCTAGAAGGAACCTCAGGAGGTTCATCTGGTCCAAAAGAACCACCTCAGGCTAGAAGAAACCTTTGGAGGTTCATCTGGTCCAAAAGAACCACCTTGTGGCAGGAATACCTTGGTGCTCATACCTCATATTTACTTCTGATCTTATAGAACACTGGCTAATTTCTTCATGCACAGAAGCAGACAAGCACAAAAGGACAGAGGTTAATCGGTGCTCCACTGCCTCACCCATAAAGTAAACACTACAGCTCTCAGTCACAAGACCATAGCTCTTGCAGGGCCATACTGGCTTTGGTTTAGTTTTCCATTTTTGTGATCAGCAGAACACAAAAGACCTGCACTGTGTTTGTGATGTAAGCCAATAATAGTAAAAAACAATGTTCTGCTCAGCATTCCTGTATCTAATAAAATCACTTTAATAAAATCAGCAGTGTCCTACAAGAAGCTCCTTTACTCTGAAATACACTAGCCTTTCTGACCCAAGTCCATCAGCAGTCAGAATCATAGAATCACAGAATGGTTTGGGTTGGAAGGGACCTTAAAGATCACCAAGATGCAGCTCCATTCCATAGGCAGGGAAACCTCCCACGAGACCAGGCTGACAGCCAGATGAACTCTACATACCACCAAAAGTCAGCACAGAAATCCACGCATTTCTATCTCCAGCTGTCAGCCACAGGAGGATGTGACAGTGCTCCTCCCTCACTTGTTCCATTATAACTTTATTATCTGTGCATCAAGTTTAATTTCTAGCGTTCCCCATCTCTTGAAGGCAAGCAGGCACTGGAGGTGCTGCTGCGGTCCGGGCCCCGGACATCTCCCACTGTGAAGAGCAGCTCTGCATGGCACAGGATGAGCAGCAGAACCCGAACCGGCTGCTGCCCGCATCCCCAGGGCTCAGGGGGTCCCGCCGGGGGCCGGTACCGGTGCCAGAACGCGCAGCTGCCCCGCCAACCCCATCACTTAGCGAGAACATAAACCTCCCCGTTACACCTGGCACCACAGCCGGATCCCGGCGAAAAGCAGCACGGTGGCAGCGCAGGCACCGGCGTGGTGGGGCCGGATCCCGAAGCTCCGGAAAGACAAAATCGCCGCCAGCCCGGCGCACTGGACCCCAGGGAGCTGCGCACCCACTCCAGCCTCTCGGACGCCGCGGGAGCGGTGAAGGAGGCACTGACCTGTCGGAGTCGTCGCCCGGGAACAGTGGCAGGAGCAGTGAGAGACGCACCGACCGCATTAACACCAGCCCCCGCCCCAGCCACCTCAGCACCGGAACAAGCCGCGGCAGTTTCCGCCTCGCCCGGAGCCCCGCCTCCCCCTCGGGCAGAACAGCCAATCAGCTACGGACACACAAAGATAGACGTGACAGGCAGCCAGTTGAAGCGAAGCATCCACCTGGGCCCCGTTGTTCTTCTGCAACATGGCACAATCTCGTCAATGGCGGGCGGGCTGGGAAGGGGGCGCTGCCTGGTGGGTGGGCTGAGGCGGCCCTGGGCGGGACGGCGCTGTGGGGATCCGCCCCCAGCACCAGCCCCCGACCGGGGCAGGGGCGGCAGTCAGTCCCTCAGGGGGCTTAGAGGTTTTCCCTACGGGTGGCCTAGGCGTCTCGTGCTGTCTAAACCTGTCCTCTTGCAATTTAAAACACTCGCCCCTTCTTCTGTCACTACAGGCATTGGTAAAAAGTCTACTGTCATCTTTCAGACCTTTTTTTCCCCCCTTTATATATCAAAAGGCTGCAGTGAGGCCTCCCCGCCTCTTCCTTGGGCTGAGCACCCCCGATGCTCCCTCCCAGTCTCTCCTGGCAGCAGCCCCCTGACCATTTCCAAAGCCTCTTCTGGACCTTCTCTGCCTGGTCCATGTCTCTGGGGACCAGGGTGGGTCTCACAAGAGTGGAGTAAAGGGCAAGAATCACCTCCCTCAACCTGCTGGCCACGATTCTTTTCACAGAATCACAGAGTCAGCCAGGTTGGAAAGGACCTCTCCAGACTAAACAAACCCAGCTCCCTCAGCCTCCTTCCTCATAGGACTTGTGCTCGAGTCCCTTCACAGCCTTGTTGCTCTTCTCTGGACCTGCTCCAGCACCTCAATATTCTTCCTGAACTGAGGGGTGTTGGGAAACTGTCTGGAAGAAAACAGACATGTGAGCAATCCTGACTCTTTAGCTTTAGGCCTTAAGACCCAGTTGCAAGGTTACTGAAAGATGAGCTATGGGAAAAAGATAAGGGAGCTGGCAGTAGAAAAGAAGAATAACAGGATAATGAGGTAGCCAGCAGAAGTTCTGTGAGAACAGAATTTGTGTCCAAGATATAGCCACCTGCAAGATATCGTTATATAAACAAAGGCTCTATATAAAGCGAGTGTCCACTGTTAATAAACGACTTCACTTTAACCATATTGGTGACTGCGTGTCGTCCTTCAAGCCTCCGCGGATTTTTTTCCTACAGAGGGGCCCAGAACTGGACACAGTACTCAAGGTGTAGCCTCGTCAGTGCTGAGTACAGCAGAAGAATGACTTGTTGGACCTGTTGGCCACACTGTTCCTGATACAGACCAGGATGCCTTTGGCCTTCTTGGGCACCTGAGCACACTGTTGGTTCATGTTCAGATTCCAGGACATGGTTGGCTTTCTGGACCACGAGGACACATTGCACATTGTCCTTGTTTTTGTTTACCAGTATCTCCAAGTCCTTCTCCTCAGGCCTCCTTTCAATCCATTCACCTTCTAGTCTGTACTGATGCTGGGGATTGATTGCCCTGTTTTGGGTGCAGGACCTTGCTCTTGGCCTGTCTGAACTTCACAAAGCCTGATCCACCCTTGCCTCCTGGCTGTCCTCCTGTGTTGGCACACACCCTCCAATGCCCTCCTACTCCTGCCAAACCATGATAAAACCATGGTTTTATATAGGTAGTATAAGCAGGCAGTTGTTCTAGGTAGAACAAGATATTTGCAAAGCAAAGTTCAGGATTTGGCTTAGAGAATAGACATGGGATGATAAGAGGTGGGGCAGAGGCTTTGTGCTGGAGATCCCCATGGCTATAAACAGCAACCTAATGATTAGTTAAAAAATGCAGACCCAGACCTGGACAAAACTGGTTCGAGAGGTAATAAAGTAAACGTACCTAAGATATGTACAGGGTAGCATATAGAGTAAATTCAAATGTAAATTTAAAAAGAAAGAGAAAGTTGTAAAGATATATTAGCAGGCCTATATCCATGAGGCTAAGGGGAAAGAAGGCGAAGAAAGGGAAAAAAATAAAAGGAAGGATGAGGAAACCTTTGACAGCAACGGCACAGTCCAGTGCAGGACTCCAGATGCTGACAACTTGCCATGATGTGTCCTCACCGAATCAGAGTGAACCACCAATCTTAATATCCCAAGGAACAGCAGTCAGGTAAGAAGCACCAGAAAAGGCATAGAAACTAAGTGTGTGTTGCAATTTTAATTTTAGTACTGTTATTAGTGCAACTTTTTTTCTTGCACATAAGTACCTGACCTACATTATTTTTCTTTGCTTTTCTGTAATTAGATCTAGACTAATGATGACTCATGAAGTAGACTGTTAGAATGTCTGTTACATGAACAATGTATTCTTGGCTTTAAATATATTTGGTGTAGTTATACAGGTGGTGTAGTTGATATCCTAGAGGGAATGGATGCCATCCAGAGGAACCTCCACAGGTTGACAGAATGGAGAGGGTGGTCAATGTGAACCTCATGAAGTTAAACAAGGCCAAGTGCTAGGTGCATCACCATCAGAGTGTCACCTCCAGGCCCATGGGGCTGACGGCTTCCCTGTGACAGCCTCAGAAGAAACCATGTGTCCTGGTTTGGGTCAGGATAAAGGTGATTTTCTGTCTTGTACTTTTGCTTTCAGCTAAGTCTCTTGTAAGTAGCTTCACTTGCTGAAATTAACAGCAAGTTTCTCAGACAGTGTCTGCTTCTGGGACTGATAGCACTTGATGTTTATAATTACTTCTAGAGACTGGTGTGCAGAGCCAAGGACACTGCTCAGCTCTGAGGAACATTTTGCCTTCCAGAAGGAGAAAAGGAGTGAAAAGGTCACACCTGAAGCCCTCCTTTGGGGAGGAATGGACAAGATAGATGCCAGAATTGACCAAACAGAGTATTCCATCCCATACACATCATACTCAGTATAAATTTGAGGGATCACAAGGGTCAAACCCCTTCCTACTTCCCCTTCTTCGCCTGGCAGAATTCTGTCTGTTTATCTGCCTATGGTTCTGATCTGTGGCAGCCCATATCTGTGTGTTCCTGCTTCCAGTTCCCGACTGCTGCCAACCCCAGGAGTCCAGCCTGGACTTTCCCAGGGCCGCCTTGCAGCCTCGGTGGTGAAGTGAGAGTTACTGGGGGAAAGGGGGGAGGAACATGGTATCAATTTTCCTCTATATTTGTATATATTTAATAATTTTTCCTATATTTCTTTACTGTTTCATTAAAGTTGTGTAGTTTAGTTTCCAACCCATAAGTCTCTCTCCCTTATTCTCTCTCCTTTCTTTATCAGGGAGGGGAAGGGGATTATTAATAGAGAGCATCTGTTACTCAGTTTAATTGCCAGGCCAGTGTTAAACTGTGACACCATGACAGGGGCTTCATTTCTCTTTGTAGCTTATTTGGGTTCCTCAGACAGGGATTGTCTCTTTTTGCCCCTTCATCTTTGTGCAGATCAGCCTTTTAGGGGATGGTTGCACTCCTGTCACAATTCTGAGATTATCCAGGTCAGAGGATTAGATGAGTTTCCCCCCTGCCATCGTTCCTCTGTGCCCCTTTGTGTGTTTTGGTATGAGCTTTTTCCCAGGTAGCCTAACACAGATGATGGGCTACTGCAGTAACACTTTCTGGAACTGATCACCAAGTCATCCAACAATTCTATCTGAGAAAAGAGACTCTCAAATGCTGTTAGAGGACCAGATCTTTATTTCAACTCCTCTCCCATATCTGGGAGCCTTTTCCTCTTGTTTTGATGTATAATTATATCAAGGTCAAAACCAAGGTAGTGTACCAGACCAGTATAGCTCCTGATGCCAGTGTCTGGTTGGGATTCTCACCCTTTCTGGTTTGGCTTCTGAAATAGTAGTGATTTGCTGGATTGTCTTGCATCTCCTTTCCACTGTAAGAAGACTGTATCATTGAAACTTTCAGGTTTTAAATGAGCCTCTAAGCAGATTAACATTTATAATTGGCTTGTGGAAGGTTAGAACCCTCACTCAGATGACACTGAGGTCAAACGTGGACAGGAGCAGTGCTGTGAAAGAAACAGGAGGAGGAGGATCATTCCTGTAGCATTGTTCTTCTGACCACCCATACCCATGGGGAACAATAGCAGCTCTGCAGTGGATGATCTACAGGCTGTTGAGATCCACCACTGGTACAAAAAGTTCATGACAGAGTGTCCTTCTGGCCAGCTGACAGAGCATGAATTTAAACAGTTCTTTGGGCTGCGAGGGCTGGATCCAGAGGCCAATGAGTACATTGAGCAGATGTTCCGCACATTTGACATGAACAAGGTGAGTTCTCTGGACAGGAAATTAGCTGCCTGGTACTCCTTAAAGGTGAACCAACTCCTGTACTTTTAGAGCCCTTGTTTTTTCTCTAACAAACGTTGGTGTGGAAAACTGCTGAGAGACTAATGGGAAGTTGCTAAATACAAGGAGCATATTAAAATGCATAGATAATAATATAGATTACATAATCACAGGTAATAACACCTTATTATCTAACTATCTTTTGCAAGTCCATCTTTGAATTTTGAAAATTCCTTGCTGTATATTAAATTGACTTGGCCTTGTTTGGTTTTCAAAATACTAATGAAAGGAGATTTCATTACTATTCTTATATGTTCTTATTGTTGATACTACATAGCATGTAGTAGTAGTAGCATGTAGACTACAGGAGTCATTGTAAATTCATTCAGAGTAATGTCTAGGTATTTGGCATCTGAAATTAATACTGCATGGGCAGACTGTCTACGTGTCTCTCCTCAGTTCTGGGAGGTCAAGCATAAAGCAGTAGCTAGGAGGGAGGGAGAAAGGGAAGGAGGGAGAAAGGGTGGGAGGGAGTCTTCCTTACTGTGCCATCTGCCTCAAAGATTAGAAACAACAGCCCTCCTAATTCCTTTAAGCATGCAACACCACTCACTTATGCCTGATTTTTGACCATATATACTTAAGTTTATGCTTGTGGGCCTGTAATCTCCATGACAGGGAAATTTGGCTTTATGACAGCCTGGGAAAATTCAGCTTTGCTGTCAGCTCTGAGGTTCTGAAATGGCTGGAGCAATGTCTGAGACTCAAGGAAGAAGTGGTCACAGAGACATGTGAAACAGGTGGCAAACCACAGGAGCAGTTTTGGAAACGGCAATCTTAGGGACTGAGCAAAGGATGTTGGTTTGGACAACACATGAGAAGGCATAAGGAGCTAAGGAATACTAAGGAATATTACAGCATTCTGAAAGATAAAAGAGGAACAGACAGTCTCCAACAGGGTAGCAGAAGAGTGTGGCAACTAGTGAAGATGGCCCTACATCAGTTAATCTTAACCTGCTAAAAGTTCTCCACTTAATCTAAACCTCTTTTAGAAACAAGGGCAAAGAATGAGCACCCAGAGGAACAGCCACCCTGTAGTAATGCAGACATTGGCAATGGATGCAATAATCTTCCCACCGGATCTTCAGGTTCTGAGAACTCTGCTGAGGACACAGAGGATAAATTCACAGTTATTGTGCAAATTACAGTCATGTCCTTCTTCCCATCTTTGTGTCCTGGACTTTGCTCAATGAAGTTAGGAAAAACTCATATGAGGGGAGTACTACTATGGTCCTGAATGAATAGTTTAAACTGATTTTTGCTGTAAAACAGTAGTGCTCTGCTAGTCCACCTACATTCACCTTTTAGATATATTTATTTACAACAGTTCCAGAAAGGCATCTGACTTTGTTTAAGTACCTCAATAAATGTGTCTTCTTTTTTTCCTCTGTAATAGGTTTAAGTAATCATTCAGAATCTCCGACAGAGATTATTTGTTGCTTCTTTTAACCATGTCAAATTTTAGTTAGTGTTAAATCTAGGAGTTATGAACCTTTGCTGTCTGGCATCTTTTTTGCAGAGGAAGCAAGAGCTTTTTGAGCTTCTTTGTGGATTCAAGAAATGGAAGGTTTAAAAACCTAAATACAGAACATTTATTCCACCTCTCAAATATTGGTCTGCATATTTTAAAATAATAATCTTCAGTCACTTTTTTTTTTTTTTTTTTTTTCCCCAGATAATGGAGAATATTCCTATGGCCTACTCAAATAGCACTAGCACTTTTCTTGCAGCCAGGGCTCTGGATCAGTTTTGTCTCCCGACAGGCCACAGCCAGTCAGATCTGATGGACAGGGAGGGGTTTGTCCACACTGGCCATGAGGAGTGACAGTTTTCATCTCTGCAAGTGGTGAGCACAGAGCAGCCTGGACATGTAATAGATCATAAACTTAGGAATCTGGGATTTTAGGAGAACTAAAAGGTGGCCCAAGAAATAGCATGGGTATATGAACTGAAGCTTTTTCCTAAGTCCAAGTCTCTCTGCCATTTCTTTCTTTTAGCTGTGATTCTAAAGAGCAGTAAAGTAAACCAGCTCCAGAGTCATAACTCCCTCAGCTTGTTCCTGTCACATTTTTGTTTTTGTTCTCCCACAGGATGGATATATTGACTTCATGGAATATGTGGCTGCCCTCAGCCTTGTCCTCCGTGGAAAGATGGAGCAGAAGTTGAGGTGGTATTTCAAGCTCTATGATGTAGATGGCAATGGCTGCATTGATCGACATGAACTGCTCAACATCATTAAGGTGAATCTCCAAGGGCCTGTGTCCTTCCCTTGTAGACAAATTCCACCACAAAAGTCAGGCTTTCACTGTGCCCCTTATGATTGGTCATGGATGAGACCTTCAACAGCAGTCTTTCTTTTAGCAGAATTACTCACAATCTCATAGTCCAGAAAGCAGACTTGACAGACTCTCCTTTGCCACCACCATGTACACTACAGAAGAGCTAACTCCATGAAAATGTTGTAGCTGCCTATGGCTTAAACTGCTCTTGCCAAGATTTCAGATTCTGTGACTGTCTGTTGCAGTCTCTGCAACGTGTCCTTCATATGTCCTTTTCCCCATGTGAATAGCAAGTAGCTGGGGAGTTACTGCTTTTTAGAACCAGCTCCTAAATGCCAGTATAATAGAACATTTCTGACTCTGGAAAATATCCTGAAGAAGAATGACTGTCAGTGGAAAAGACTGCGTTGCAAATAGCTGTTGTGGAAGGTAATTGGAATTACAGGCACAAACGTGGCTTTATGAATATCTCTGAATTATGCTCAAGTTCAGATTATTCTGTAGAGGAATAATCAGGGAAACTGGAAAGATGTTCTAAGTAATTTACATTTTTGAATAAGAAACATCAGAGAATTGATTTGATAGAGATTTGAAGCCTGAGCTGGCAACAACTAAAACCACTAATAAGATGTTAGTAATGCATTCTCATGTGGATATGAATTACAGTGCTGGGCATTGAAGAAGCCAAACCAAGAGAATAACTGTAATAATTTACAGTCTCCTACAAATAACTTGCAATAGTAATAATCAGACATCCCAGTGAAGAAAGAGATAGTAATCACTTAACAGAGCTCCTGAGAGACAAGTTGTGTGGGTGATAACTGGTGACAACCAGCCTATTGCCCTTTGAATTTTGTGAGTGTAGTTCAGTGTCTTTTTTTGGCAGTCTTAGGAAGTTGCTGAGGTGATACCTAGTTTTAGTTAAATGGCGTTTGAAAAAAAATGAAGAAACTTACCAAATATCAGAGGGTAAAAACTATAAAATGAGTAGTCTTGGAACCAGCATGAAGGCTCTGGAACCACAGATTTCATGAACATCCTTAAACAAAAGAAAGAATTAGGTGTGGAAAGAAAAGAGAACGCTGCATAACATGGTTATGTATAAAATGAACTGCAGTAAACTGTAATGAATAAGTCTTAAACTTTTTCAAGCTGAAAATTAATTTCCAGTGAGCTTTAGGGTGAAGGACACATAGGAAGCAGTATATATATAGAAATAGGCAAAACAGGAATAGAAATAAATGACCACAGCATATAACCAAGGAATTTCATTATGTCAAATGCAGAGGATGTTTGACTGTGTTTAGCAGGCTTGGTGGATGAAAGGGCTATAGAAAATGGATCAATGAGGTTTATCCTGATTCTGCTTTTTCTGCAGTTCTACCTAAGCAGATCTAGGGTGACTCTCTGGGTTTCACTGCTCATTCCATGCTCCAGAACCATGCTCTCTGGTCACCCTTCAGTGCCATCTGTGGGGCCTGATGTAGTCTGCTGTGTTTTACTATGATTTTGGTTCGATGGTATCAGGAGGGTACTCGGCATGACTGTCTGGTTCTGAATCTATGCTGCAATTGAACCAGTCAATTGTTTTGGCAGCCATGCGGCACCTTCCTAGTCTTGCTCTTTTCTTTTAGGCTATTCGAGCTATTAATGGTGGTGACCAGGAGAATAGTGCAGAAGAGTTCACCAACCGAGTTTTCAACAAAATTGATGTGAATGGAGATGGTAAGATTCCTGTCTTTGCCATCCAACTCAGATGGTCTCTGCTACAGAGAAATATCCATGTCTTCCTCTATGCTTCTTCACGTTATATTTCCTTGTTATATGAATTCTTAACCAGTAATGTCTTCTCCGTCAATTTTGCTAAGGCATTTTCCTCCTTGCATCATGCATAATCAGCATGACAGGATTTGTTCTCTCTACTGATTTTCAGCTATGGTCTTTCCAAATGATTTTGGTAATGGGGTTTTGCAGTGGTTTGGGGTTTTTTAATTTTTTGTATGTTGCTGTGTAACTTATGTCAGAGTTACAGGTTAACAGAAGGCAGAATTTAGTGTTGAAATTCAGAGTTTCTTTGCTGGGTCTGCTGCAGGCAGTACAGCAAGCAACATGAAGTGCTCTGGATCAGTCAGTCAAAAGTTGGTCAACTGTAGTCACTGCACATCCTTGAGAGATATGTCTTTCCTTGCTGCTTCATTTGCTCATCACCTTTTGATGTGCTCTTTTCTTATTCTGGAAGGACTGCCAAGCTGCTTCCCTGTGCAAGGACTTTTTGGCCCAGGACAGAAAACCTGTTTCTGCCTGTTACATCTTCCTTCTGTCACTTCTTTTAACCATCAAAAGTAGCAAATATGGGGCAGGTTAGGACTGTGACAGGTGAGGATAAAAAGAAGGCAGCCAGTCTAGCCTTAATGATGGGAATCTATGATCCACTCCTTAGCCAGGCGCTTCCTCTGTTCTGTCTTCTTCTCCCCCTTTCTCTTCGTTGGGGGGGCAGGCGAGGGAAGGAATCTGGAGTTGCCTGGATATCGAGGAAGTTTCATACAAGACCCTTTGAGTCCTCGTGATGCTTTATAACGGCACATATAGTAAGTGGTCTCTAAAGTTAGATTACAGAATTCCTTATGCAGTTCAAATGTGGATTGGCATGATTCTGATGCCTTTTATCTGTGTTTAACACAGGTGAACTTTCTCTGGATGAATTTGTGGAGGGAGCAAGGAAAGACAAGGAGTTCATGGAAGTTATGATGAAAAGTTTGGACTTGTCACACATTGTGGCCATGATCAACAACCGTCGGCACAGTGTATAAATCAATTTGGGAGAAAACTCTGTGCCAATAGACAGAATGGTGCATGCTCACCAGAAAGGAGAGACAACATTCTTAAAACAAACAAAAGTTCCATAAACACACAGATGGAATTAGGTGCAGAAAGACACTGTTATATTTGTGTAGCTGAGTGTGTGTTCCTGTACAAACACTGAAGATCAAATGCATCCATGGAGGGCAGGTTCAGAAAAACTGGATCTGGGTGGCAGTATTTGATGTGACTTCCTAAAATTTAGAGGCCAAGTTGTAGGGCACAGATTTCCTGTTTATTATGTATCCCAGGTTGTCACTTTGAAATGGACTAAAAGTAATGCTAAGTTTGCACTAGCAGAACTGGATGATGAGTGTGGACAATTTCTGACATATACAAAAGAAGAGTTTAAAACTATTATCAATGTTATCAATGAGAATTATCCAAAGAATGTATCTTCCACTGTTATTGTCACGGTATTAGATCATAAACACCAGCATGTTTGTCTATGCCAGATATCCTTAGATTTGGTAGTCTGTGCAGGGGCAGCTTTATTCATAAGATCTCAAGAGCTGAAAGAAAAATCAGTCTTTAAGTCTGATGGCGTCCGATCTGTTCCCAGTTGTGCTGTCAGTAATTGGGCTGTTTGCAGCTTTCTGTGACCAAACAACTCTCTACCAAACAAGTCAAGGGTTAGGAGCAGCTTCTGTAACCAGAGAAAATATGCTATTCAGTTTCCCAAAGCAGAAGTTTCCTGAGAGATCAAATATTTTTTTTGCACTTGTTCTATTACTCTCCCCTCATATAACTGAATAAATGAAAGATGTGAAGATGATGCTAAGATTGAGAGCTTGAGAGAGCTTGAGAGAAGGAATGATTATGTTTATTGCAGGTGTCAGCACTTTGCCAGATGGACTCACACCCCAGGTCCCCCTCTGGCATGTTCACATATTCAGTCTGAAAGCTTCTGAGAGGATTCACAGCATGGGCACTGGCAAACATTCTCCAGAGGATTATTGTGGTTGTGTGGTGTTGGACCCTGTTGCCCCTTTGGACTGAGGCAGGCAGAAGTTTTTGTTACAGATTGTGTTGAACCTGTTACAAGTCCTCAGTCTCCTGCAGTTTTGTGGGTCAGCTACATGTAAAACTGCATTTTTATTGTCATCTGACATACAGAAAAAACCCACTATTTTTAGTTCTTAGGAAAGTCAAGAATTTTTCTAAGGGGAGCTGATGTATTAAAAAAATCACCAAGAAGTTGTATCTTCCAGCAGTGTTGCAGCAAGCTGCTGTACACTCTGTGCAGAATTTTCTTGGTGTACATAAAGGAAAAGGGCATGGACACAGTACATTCTCAATAATAATACTGAATATTTGTAAAAGACTTTATGTTTTATTTATTTTGTTTTTAAAAGATGTTCTAGAAAACCATTTCTTCCTTAGCTGTCATTGCTGATGATGCTGGAATATTTCCCACTTCAGGTGTGGTTGTGGCATTTGCAGTAGACAAAAAAACCTCCCCATGTATCATGCTATTACTACCCTAAGTTGCAGGCACGTATTTAGTTCTTAATGTTTTTGTTCTTCTGTTACTGAACAATTTCACTGGGTTTCGTCTCTACAACCAGCATGTGTTCTGAGAGACCAATCCATCTATACATATGCCTGTGGGAAGGAAGGTAGGAAAATAGCAGAGGAGAAGGCCTACGTGGGATAGAGGAGTGCTGCAGATTTCCTGGCACTCAGTGACCCTGAAGAAGAAAAAATAGCTGTAAATAACTTAAGGAACTTGCCATCTGGATGATGATACATCCTGGTACCAGGTGCCTCCAGTGGGAACGGACAGATAAGGTTTTACGCTAGTAGAAAGAGCACTTTGAGGTGCACTTTGAAAGTGTAACAAACCACTCAATAAATGATTCTGATTGTGCACAGCAACTGGGGTCCGTGCCTTCATGTCTTCTGTCAAAGGGAGACTGCCGACGGGGAGAGGAAATCTCTGTAAAGGAGAGATAATTGTTTTCTGACTGACCTGGCTTTCTTTGTACAGTTAAAATTTAAAAAACATATCTCAGAACTTCCCTTTGATAAAAGAACAGAAGAATTAGGAGAAGGATGGAATGTAGAGCTGTTGTTTGTATTCAGCATATTTGGGTTCCCATCCCAGGGATGGGAACTCCATGATTTCTCTGGGTTGGGGTGAGGCTTTGGAGTTCTGGGTTTAGGATCAGGGCATATGTCAAGTGTTGAAGTTTTGGATTGGGTCTAGCTCAGGCTGGGTTTAGAATTAGGGGACTGAGTTTGGACTTGGGCTGAGGTTTTGGATTTGTGTTACTGTTGGTAGTGTAAAGTTTAGGAATTAAAGTTCAGATTAGGGTATAAGGTCTTGGCTTGGGGGTAGGCACTATATTTAGTATTAGGATTTAGTGAGTGGTAGAATTTGAAGTTTGGGGTATGGTTAAGGGGTAGGGATCCAGCTTCTTGGGTTTGGGCTTCATGTGTCTGGAAGCAGAGAAGCCTCCGGAAGCTGTTGCAGGACCTCCTGAGCAGAGGCCACAGCTCTTCCCCAGGCTGTGATTCTGTGCAGGGAGTGAGCAGCAGCCCCCAGCACAGCAAGATGGGGCCTGGGACTTTGGGCAGGCTGCAGGGAGCTCAGGCCGCCCTTGGCTGGAAGGCATCACCTGGCCCTGGAGCTTTAGCATGTCCAGCCTTGCGTTACCAATGGGACCTTCTGATCCCCATGGCCCCTGCCCCCCTCCCGAGGTGGTCTGGCCCCAGCCCCCCAGTGATACCCCTGGTGACGCTTCTGTTGGTGCTCCCATCGCTCTGGACACGGCTGCACCTCCTGGTGTGAGCTCCTCTGCCCTGTGGTCCTGCTGGTCCTGGTCCTGGCTATTAGCTTTAGCTTTAGCTCCAACCCTTGTCCTTTTCTTTCTCCTTCCTTGCCCTCGTCATCCTGCTTCCTCTCCTTCACCCACTCCCTCAACTTTCACCTTCCTCTCTCCCTTATCACTGCTATTCTTCTTCCTTGCCCTTGTCCCTCACTTTGCCCTTCCTCTCCTTCACCCTTGACTGTCTCCTTCCTCTCCCTCATCCTTGTCCCTGTCTCCTTACTCTCCCCCTGTTCCTGCCTTTCTCCTTCCCCTTCCTTCCCTGAACCCACCAGACTCCACCAGTTTTCTCCTCCTGCTCAAACCTAAGCACATAGAGAGTGATGGGGCTCCTGAGCAGGAACTGTTGGGTTTACCCCTCTGACAGTGCTTCTGGGCAGCCCTGCACTGCTGCTCCCACCACCAGTGCCCCTGAGTCCCAGCAGAAAGATCTGGGCAGGCTGCACCGCGCAGCTGCCCGCGGCCACCTGGCCTGGCTGAAGCGCTGGCGCTGGTGGGTGAAGATGGTGGGCATCAACAGCTGCGACGGGGAGAATCGGTGAGGGGCTGTGGGCCACTTCTGGGCCACCCTGGCTGCCGTGTGGGAGCATCCCCCCTGAAGGGTTTGTGTAGGATACTACTCAAGCTGGCTGTTTGACAAGCAAGTTTGGCCCTGTCCACTGGGAGGGGAACTTGAGAGCTTTCCATTGCTGCAGCAGCAGCCGTCGTGAGGATCTAGGCAGAGTCCCCAGGGCTGGGCGGTGACTCAACTTTGGTTCTTTTGCTGTCTGCCTGTGTTAAGCTCATAGGTTTAATTTTTAGGACACCTCTCCATCTTGCCTGTGCAAATGGGCACATGGATGTTGTGAGGTTCCTGGTGAGACATAACTGCCAGCTGAACCTAACAGACAATTTGGGAAGATCACCACTGATGGAGGTAAGTGAGATAAGTTCTGCTTGTGGGGACAGGGCTTATCGACAGTGCATTCAGTGAGAGGTGTCTAGCAGGATTCTGTATGCAGAACTGTGCAGAAACGTGCCTGTTGTATTTGGTGTGCAACAGGCACCTGTCAGCTAATCTTTGAAGGTGCTCTTCTTTGCTAGCGGTCAGAAGCTGGGCGAGCTGTGATGGAGTGAACTGTAAGTTTTGGAAATCTTTCCTTCTTTTGTGTGTTGCTCCCAGGCAGTCCAGTGCCAGCAAGAACAATGTGTGGGCTTTCTGCTCAAGCGGGGTGCTGACCCAGGCCTGGCAGATGCAGATGGCAACACTGCCCTTCACTTGGCTGTGCTGGCCCACAATATTAACATTGTGAGGCTCCTAATCAAGCACAAAGCCAAACTTGATGCCAAGAATAAGGTAATTTTTTTTTATATCTTAAGGAAAATCTTTTGGAAAGTTGTAGCATTATTTCTCTTGAAGGTGTTTGTTTTCGTTTGTTTTTTTTACTTTGATTATTAACTGGATGTATTTCTCTGTCCTTTCAGGAGGGCTCTACCCCACTAACTCTCTCTATCTCTGAAGAGCAGCTGGAGATACAGCTTCTGCTCAGAGTAGCTGCTGCTCTACGCACTCGAGATGAGCAGAAAAGGTGTGGGGAATGGAAATGGAATGGAAACTGCTTTCTCATTTTAAAGTAATGGGGAAATTACATTTTCTGAGAGCACATGGGAATGAAAATAATTACAGGGTCTGTGTAAAATTATCTACTTCCCAGCATATTTTGGATCTTCCGGAACCTTGCTTATGATAGGTGCTGCTGGTGGGCAGCTTAATTTGATCAAATTTCTTCTTTGTTATGGTGCTGATGTTTCCCATGAAGACACTGATGGGCAGACAGCTGAGGATTATGCTGTTATTCATGGATATTCTAGGGCAACTCTTAACTTTAGGATTAGAATAAGTGGTCAGTTATCAGTGTGGCTTTTGAATATTTTCGGTGGGAGCACCAAGGCTTAATGGGGTGTTTAGAGCTATGTTGAAGCTGTGCTTAGTGATGTCTTCTGATATGTATGGTTTCTGTGTGTCATGGTTTGAGGGGCCAAGGCTGATTTTCTGGTACCAATCTGAGGCACTAGGGAGAGATCTGTAGCACCCTAAGGAACCCGGGGTGGGGGTTGGGGGTGGAACAGCAGGGGTAGGATTGCCTCCCCTTATCAACTACTTAGGAGTATCTGACTCGGTATGAATGGGTGTGGGATGGATAATAAGTAGCTACTAACTGTACTTCTAAATGATATAGGCCACTATATGGTTATTGTTACCAAACCTCTTTCCTCTCTTTCTCTCTATAATCCTAGTAAACAGCTGGCAGAAGGTGCTGAGCAGAACACTGGAGAAGCTTCTGCAGGTGATGGAGAAGACGTTGCCATCCTCATCACTCCTCACCAAGCAAGGTCTGCTACAGATAGAGGAGGTAGGATCCTTAACTGTGGTGGAGCTCAGGCGCTGTGAAAGGCACTATGGCCTTTTCTTGAGGTGGTTTGTATTGTCAGTGCTGACTGTATTCCCTGGTGACTTCAGCACAGGTGTCAGGTGGAACAGCACCTATTATGATTTACAACACAAATGATGTTTTTTTCCCCACTTTCACTAACTTTTGGAAACAACCTTTCCATAATCTGTATTACCTCATCTTCCAGAAGAACAACTAAATTGCCTTGTCATCAAAAAAACCCTAGATCCTTCAGTGAGTTGTTTGAAATTCAGCCATGCTTATGAGGTCATATAACCCTACAGGAATCTCAGAAAACAATATTTTAATATAAAGGAAATTTAGTCCTATACTTGACATATCAGACCCTCCATGGGAGGTTTTATGCTTTCTGGGTTCCTAAAGGTGTTGTACCAGAGCTGTGTGGCAAATGAACAGCAGACAGTGTTCAGGGAACATTTATTGGAATGAATTCTGCAGTCTGGCTGGCACCACGAAGCACAGGTCCTGCATTGTGGGAGTCCCTTTGCTGTGCTGCAGTGACAGGCTCTGAAGCCTATTAGAGGGCAAGTTGGGATGATCTTGAGAGACCAGAGAAGCACCCACTTTGGCATTCTCTTCTTCTGCTCTTCTGTACTATGACTGTGGGACCTTCAATGTTGTCCCTATTTGTTTTGCTGCTTTTCCATTTGTTGAACATTCCCCAGAATACTCTTTCCTCATGAGATAGTCAATCTATTGAAGAAGTTGGCTCCTGCTTATTTGAGTGTTGACTTTTTGCCAGAAGGCCCCTTTTGTCTGTTGA
The DNA here is from genome assembly GCF_036169615.1 of Heliangelus exortis. Taxonomy (NCBI): domain Eukaryota; kingdom Metazoa; phylum Chordata; class Aves; order Apodiformes; family Trochilidae; genus Heliangelus; species Heliangelus exortis. The sequence continues at coordinate 198,164,061 of NC_092422.1, forward strand.
TGCAGTGTAGAAACCTGATGGGGATTCTTGGGTGTGAGGATAAGCTTTTCATCTGTGTTATGCTGAATGCTCAGGGAGGCAGGGACTCGGTGTTTCAAGTTATCCAGCCACATGACAGTGCCCTTCTGCAAAACTTGTGCATAACTACAGGAGGAAATGGAGATGCTGATCTCCAAATCACAGAGGTTATTTCTATAGGAGCTTAGTGTTTACTTATTCCAAGTATTTTGGTACTGATAAGTTATGACACTCATCATTTAACATGATGCATATTACGATAATTTTCTCCTTAGCAGCTCACAAATTTGAGGGAATGTGTTATTTTGTGTGAAGATTTTCCTCACAAATACTCAAGATGCACTCTGGGTGCAAAAAAAAGTAGCATTATGTCATGCTGGTTATAAAAATATATGGTTTTGACTGTAGGCGAGCACTTGGGTTCTACCTGCCATGTGTCACCATCTGATGAGAAAGAAAAATTGAAGAATGCCATTGAAAACTCTGGGGTGCAGGTATGGAAAACCAAATATTTTGAATTAGAGTCTGAACTGGCAAATTGCATTAGACAGTAAGGTGAAGAAATCTAACCAATAAATGAATAATGCTGAAGGGCAGTCCTGTAGATGAAGGTTGTGTTACAGTCTGAAGTAAAGCTGGATGCAGTCTTCTTTGGACTGGATAAAATCCTTGTCATGGTGTTGGATATTTGCTGTTCTACAGCTTTGTTTCCAGCTAGTTTACTTAAATTTTGGGCAGTGTTTCTCCTGTAGTGCTGGGAGGAGATACAATGCAGTCAAATGCAAATATGCAAAATGCATCTTCAAGTGAAGAGGGAGATTTGTCTGTGACAGGCTGATCTGTTTGATTAAACATGACCAGTCTTCCTCTTTGTAAGAAAAAGATCATGCCAACCCCTTGAATTTTGATGACCTTCCAGCTGCTTTCCCTGCATCTGCAAAACATGTGCTTGTTTGGCCATGTGAAGAAGTGTTTGCAAAGGGGTTTTTTTCCAAGGGTGTTCAGGAGGAGAATAAGGCAGGCCTTCTGCTGGTGTTTGGCATAGAGGAGAGGGCTGGGCAGAGGGGTCTGGAGTCTTGTGTAACACCTCAAGGGAGAGTGGAGCAAATTATTTTCAACCACCTGCCAGGCACTGTGGAAGTATGATGTGATTTAATCTAACAGGCAGAGCCCAGAACTTCAGCCTGTTGGAAGGTGGTAGTAGTTGGATGATGAACTTGGGCACGGAGAGGCTGAGATAGATGGTGTCTGGCTGAGGTGTTTCCTTCCCTGGAGAAGAGGAGTTTTTGCATAGGGAGAAAAGAGCCTGGCTGAGGAGAGAAGAGCAAGGTTTTGAATGTCTTAGTCCCTGGGCACAGCCAGAGTGCAGGCCCTGCTTAAAAGGTCTCATGAACACGGGAGGCACGTGGGGAAGGGACCCTCCTGGGGGGACCATGGTCCATGGTGGGAGCAGTAAGAACTGTTGGGAACTGAGCGTGGGACCAGGGGTGTGCAGCTTCTGTGTGGGGATGAGGCGTGGTACCCTCTTCATACCAGCTTGGGTTCTGATATTTGGGATGAGGGAAAGGAAGGAGCTGACACATTTCCCTAGTCAATGCTTTTCTTTGGAGATTGGAGTGCAGTGTGCACATGCATAAGTTCACAGAGTGACTTAGATATTGCCTGAAATTTCACTCTTCTCTCTGAAGTCATTCTTCAGTATTAGAAATGTTAAAAAGCATTTGAATGCAGAAGCATTTTTTAGATTAATTTCTCAGCTGGCTATTACTGTTCTCTGTCCTTCAGGAATCTGACACTGAGAGAGTAAAGGATCTATTACACAGAAACCTGTTACTAGTAGAGGAGATTTCCATGCTAAGAGAAGAACTTGAAGAAGTAAGACAAAGGCATGAGGATGAGGAATGGAAGTATTTAGAGGAAAATGTGACCTTGGAAGAAAAAAATGAACAACTCAGTAAGGAACTTAAACACTGTGAAGAATCCATGCAGGAGCAATTGGCCCAGCTGCAGCATGAAAACCTTTTACTGCACCAGCAGCTGGAGGACATGCAGAAGAAGCAGAACTTCAGAGAGAACATAAGGAATGAGGAACAGGACTGCTGTAAGGACAAAGTAGAAAGAGAGGTAAGCACAGTAGGCAGTGTTTAAGATGCTTAGTGGTGTATAAGACTAATAGTAATATCTCAGTGCTAATTTCTGCATGTGTTCTGGGGCTTCTAAGGGGCCTGCCTGTAGCTCAAAAAGTGAATTTCAGACACTGAAAAGCTTTCCCTTCTATGTTTTATGATGTGTAGCAGTATTTAAATTTATTTGTTTCTTGTGGCTCTGTGAAAGACTAATTGACTGTGCAAAAGACTGTCAGTCTGCAAATTCACACAGCACAGGAGTGTGAAAGATGCTCCTATGCAGAACACAAGTGTAGGTTTCTGTTGCTCAAACATGCATGAGCCAAGTGCTGCTCCTATTTCTGCATGTATATGTTTTTTATCAAGAACAGAGGCATAAGAGAATAAAGATGGGGGTTAGGAGTGAAGAACAGGTGGACAGTTGAAAAATCTGTAGGTAATGGCAGAGTGCATTGCTATGGCTATTCTAGGAGTAGGTACTGTCTTCTTACAATGGAGAACTAGAGCAAAGAATGATCTGCCTTTAGTCATCAGAGTAATATCTGCAGTCAAACTATGGTTCTTACATCACAACAGATTTGGTTTTGTTAGGAAAAAATACATGGTTCCAGTGAATCCTTGTGTGTTGTTCAACAAGAATAATACTTGAGCCTCTTTTATGTATTAGAAAACAAGAAATCCTCATGAGCAGGTTCTAATAGTTGGAGGTGGTCAAGTGAGAAAGATGAAGGGGGCTCATCATCTGTGCAGGTGCCTGATGATGGCAGGCAAAATTTTCATCCCTCTGAGCACAATCCAAAGACAGGCCTAATTGTATCATCAAAAAAGTTAAAAGCATATTTCATATTCTTACAATTTCCTTTATGCTTATTTAACTGTTCCATTAGGGCATGGTCAAACAGAAGCAGCAGGAGCTTGCTAATGCTCTTGAAAAGCTGTTAATGACAGACACTACACATCATGAGAAGGAGTTGGAGGAAGCCAAGCTGGCCTTGAAGAAGGAACTGGAAGAAGTTAAAACCAAGGTACATAATGTTGTCCTAAAATACAAGAGGAAATTTCAACATGCTGAACTGCATGGTGTGACTGAAGGGCACTGTTGTATAAACTTGGTTTCCATGTCTGTGACATGAGGACACAATGTCCTTACTTGGTCAAAGATTTGTATTTGCTGAGGTGCTTTGCAAAAGAAACTGGTGTGTTGGCCCAAAGAAACATTTGGTTTGGCCCAGCAGCTTGTCTGATTTCTGAAGAGCAGTAAAAATACTGGACATACTCAATACTGATGCATTTGGGCTTCTCTGTGCTCTCTGTGCTTTCTCTCAATCTCCTTACAAGAAGCACAGACTCATAGAATTGTTTTGGGTGGAAAAGACCTGGAAAATCAAGTCAAACCATTCCCCCAGCACTGCCAAGGCCACCACTAACTCATCTCCTCAGTACCACATCTCCAGGGCTTTAAAACCCCTCCAGGGATGATGGGGACTCCAGCCCTGCCTTGGGCAGACTGGGCCAGGCCCTGACAACCCTTTCCAGGGAGAAAGTGTTCCCAATCTCCAACCTAAACATCCCCTGGCACAACTTAAGGCCATTCCTCTTGTCGCATTCCTTGTTCCTTGGGAGCAGGGCCTGACCCCCCCGGCTCCAACCTCCTCTCAGGCAGTTGCAGAGAGCCAAAGAGTCTCCCTCGGCTTCCTTTGCTCCAGCTGAATACCCTAGGTCCCTCAGCCACTCCTGTTCAGACTTGTACTCCAGACCCTTTCCCAGCTCCATTCCCTTCTCTGGACACTCTCCAGACCCTCAATCTCCTCCTTCTCCTGAGGGGCCCAGAACTGACCCCAGGATTGGAGGTGCAACCTCACCAGTGCCCAGCACAGGGGCACCATCCCTGCCCAGCTCCTGCTGCCCACACCAGTGGTGACACCAGCCAGGATGCTGGTGGCCACCTTGGCCACCTGGGCACACACTGGTCATTACTCAGCTGGCTGCACACCAACAACCCCACGTCCTGTTCCACCAGGCACTTTCCAGCCATTGTGCCCCAAGCATATCCTGGGGCTGGTGTGACCTAAGGGCATGACCCAGAACTTGGCTTTGTTGAATGTCATACACTTGGCCTTGGCCCATTGATCTAGCATGTCCAGGCCCCTCTGCAGAGCCTTCCTACCCTCAAGCAGATCAGTGCTCCCATCCAACTTGCTGTCATCTGTAAACTTGCTGAGAGTGTACCCCATCCCCTTGTCCTGGTCATTCCTAACAATATTAAAGAGAACTGGCACCAACACTGAGTCCTGGGGAACACCACTGATGACCAGTAGCCAAATGGATTTAACTCCACTCACCAGCATGTTGCTGGTTCTGAATGCTTTTGTAACTTATTCTTCACATATATATATATATATATATATACATATATATTTAAATTAATAAATAAAAGAGTGTCACAAGCCACTGAAAGGGTCGGTGGGTGAATGCTGGTGCTGGGAACCATGACACAGGGAGTCAGTGGAGGGATGAGGGAGGCCAGCCTAAAAGGTGGTGGAAGTGACACAGTTTGTGTTCCTTTGCTAGTAGAAGGGAATGTTGGAATGTACTTGAAATGATGGCAGTTCTTTGGGTAGTGGGTATGTGCAGACACAGGCAGTCCTTCAGCTCTTCAGCAGCAGCTGACCCCTCTCTAGAAAAGGTCAGCTGACTGTTGGTGATTCTTGCTGTCCTCCTACAGTGTCGGGAGTTGAAAGAACAGCAGCTTCAGTCTTACCACCAAGTCCAGGACTGGAAGATTGTCTTTGAGAATACAAGAGGGGAACTAAGAGAGAACTCCAATAAAATGCAAAATCTTCTGTCAACATATTGTCGGACTATTAATAGTACAATAAAACACCAGGAAGAACTTGTGCAGCGGTAAGAGACTGACACAGTGAACCAAGGTGTCTGTCACTGTCTGGGGTTGTATGAAAACCACAGGAGAGTCTTGTTGCATTACAGCAAGTTAACACATGATTTTTGAAGATTCTTTTGGTTTCCCCCCCACCACTGTTTTTGAAGAATTGGTGCTGCGCTGGATTTCTGCAATAATACCTGTATTTCTTTTAAGCCTTGAAACTGAAAATCTCCAATTGGCGGTCACAGTCCAGCAACAAAGGAGGAGGATTAAAGCCCTACAGAAACAATTGCAAGCCTCTACCTCAGTAAGCTGGTCCTCAGTTTGCCTTGTTGTGAGCTCCTGAGCCTCGTTACCCATTGCTGTGGGGAAATGTAGAGATTTTCCTGGAGAGCTGAGGGGAGCTCAGTTCCCACGTTCTCCTGACAGGGCCCAGCCCCCAGCTATCTGGTTTTGAGGGTTTTCCATGCTACTACAGAATACCATCCTTAATGCTCTAGGAGTTCAGTGTTTGTCACTAGTATTGTATGAAACAAATCATTTTTATATTGCAACCAGTGAACTAGGGTTCTTGTTATGACTGTAGTTGTTAATTAGTGTTGAAGAAGTGTTAAAAATAACTGCTTGTGAAAGTTGCATTTGGATGCACTGATGCTGAGGAAAGGAGAGGAGAAAGGAGAAGAGAGGAGAAAGGAGAGGAGAGGAGAGGAGAGGAGAGGAGAGGAGAGGAGAGGGGAGGGGAGGGGAGGGGAGGGAAGGCACTCGCAATGCTGGTCCTTCCAGCAGCCTCAAGGGAAAAGGCTGTCAGCTTCCTCAGCCCCCTTCTGCTACATTTTGTATCTGTGCTGCAGTGTGCAAGATCTTTCTGTTTATTAGCCTGGTCCCTCTCAGCAGCAGGGGCAGTGAGCCAGTGGCTAAATACTTTGTGTTTCCTGCTCAAAGTGTGGAGGACCTGCTGGATGTTTTGAGGGCAGTGGGAGCCTGTAATCTATGTAATCCCTGCTGTGAGCAGAGGGACTGCCAAAAGTGTTCTCCAGCATTTTTTCCCCATTTTTGCCTTGGCTTCAGTGGGGGCATCTGTTTCTGTTGTTAGATACTGGCCTGCTGGGTGAGAAATGTGATGTAACATTCTCAGGAATTGTGTCCCTTTCTGTGGAACTTGCTAAGAGATAGATGCGTCCTGCAGCTGCTCTGGAGAGAATGTGAGGTGCACGTCCTCAGCATGTAGATGCTGTTCCTGTGCTCTGTGTGTCATCTGTCTTTTTTGTTTTGAAAGCGTGAGAGTGAAAGAAAGAAAGTGAAGGACCCTGAGAAGAAACACCCAGTCAAGCTGCATCGAAAAAGAGAGAGAGGAAACAACATGGAAGTGCAGAAGAAATGTGAAAGGTAGAGGTAGTATCCCTGAGTACAAGTCAAACTGTAGTGAACTTCAGTGTAAAACCAGGTGTACAGAACTGCTTGTGAGGAAATTCAAGCCTCACGTGAGTTCTTGCAAGGCACTTCGGTACATGAGATGAGAGATTTCAAGAGCTGCCAAAAGAATTGTAAATGGAGTCTGCCCTTCAGGTCTCCTGGGAGGAAAGTCTGAATCCTCCACTTTTCAGGTGATGTTCGGACCCTCCCAGTGATGTGTGGCACAGGAATGCTGTTTTTTCCTCTGTAATTTCTGTTGTGTCAAGCACATTAAAGTTGAAGTAATCCTTGTCTGTTATGTTTATACATGAGTATGTGAAAAAGGCTGATTGATTTTTTTTTTAAATTGAAGTTTTTAAATCTCTTTCTGGATTCTGGTTTCTCCAGAGACACACAATGGTTTTACAGAGAGGTCTTTGTCCCACTGTACAGCAAAAGTAACACCAGGAATCTTGTCTCTTTTCTCCTTAGGGACTGAAATTTAAAGTACATGTTCCACGTCATCACATGGATCTTCACAAATTTGAGCTCTGCAGTGCCAATATGAGATTATTTGAATGTTATATCCAAAAACTAGCTGTTTTGTACAAAATACTAAGGAAAGGGTTTTTTTTAAACTTGTGGTTTCCCTTCCTTTGATCCCTCTTCAAAACATGTTTATTATAAATTCTTAGTCTGTTAGATATGTTTATGTATGTTTCTGCGTGAGCAATGTTCACATAGTGCATTTATAGTATCCCATCCCACAGTGCAGATGTGAAAACCTTTGTTGTAGTCCATATATATATGAGTTCTTAGTTTGTTAGATAGATGTTGGTTTATTGATGTGTAGTTTTATTTTGCACCCAGAATACGAACTGTATTATTTTTTTCTGATTTTTGAGTAACTAATTGACTGGATATAATTAATTTGTATTAGAACTAGTCAGTGTATATTTAATTAGTCTGTATTTGAAGTTAAATTAATTAGTTAAGTTTAGTTAATTTAAAGTCTGTAATTCAATTTAATTAGTCTGTATTTAATCCTAGTCTTATGTGATCATTTTATTTTTCACCCCCAGTACAAACTGGGGGTATAATTTTTTCCTGACCAGCACAGCACCATTTTTGTGAAGCTAATACATGGTTTGTAATTCCAGATGTCCATTTTGATATTTAATAAACTTTGTCACCCAGTACACATCTCTGTTTAATTGTTCCCCTCCTTGCCTTTGCCTCCCACCCCTTCCCCGTCCATGTCCCTCTTCAGAGCTTTCTCCTGCTCCCCTTGGTCTACTCACAGCTGCATCTTCAGCCTCCCCTGCAGGCTGGGCCATTGCCCACCACGTCTCTGCGTCCTTTTGTTCCAGGAGGCTTGAAGCACAATTGTGTTCAGGTCATGGTGGACTAGAGCAGAGGTGTTGGTGATTGTCCTGGTTTGGGCCAGAATAAAGGTGATTTTCTGTCTTGTACTTTTGCTTTTAGCTAAGTCTCTTGTAAGTAGTTGCACTTGCTGAAATTAACAGCAACTTTCTCAGACAGTGTGTGTTTCTAGGACTGATAACACTCGATGTTTATAGTTACTGCTAGAGACTGGTATGCAGAGCCAAGGACACTGCTCAGCTCTGGTGAAAACTTTTACCCTCCAGAAGGAAGAAAGAGGTCCCATCTGCAGCCCTCCTTTGGGGAGGAACGGACAAGATAGATGCCAGAATTGACAAAACAGAATATTCCATCCCATATATGTCATACTCAGTATAAATTTGAGGCATCACGAGGGCCAAGCCATGCTTCCAGCTTCCAGCTGCCTGCCCTTCCTGTTTTTTCCTGCTTCCCTTCCTTCACCCGGCATCCTGGAAGGATTCCATCCGTTCATCTGCCTGTGGTCCTGATCCGTGGCAGCCCATATCTGTGTGTTCCTGCCTCCAGTTCCCGACTGCTGCCAACTCCAGGAGTCCAGCCTGGACTTTCCCAGAGCTGCCCTGCAGCCTCGGTGGTGACGTGAGAGTTACTGGGGGACTAGGGGGGAGGAACGTGGTATCCATTTTCCTGTATATTTGTATATATTTAGTAATTTTTTCCTATTTATCATTACTGTTTCATTAAAGTTGTGTAGTTTAGTTTCCAACCCATAAATCTCTCTCCCTTATTCTCTCTCCTTTCTTTATCAGGGGGGAGAGAGAGATTAATGGAGAGCATCTGTTATTCGGTTTAATTGCCGGGCCAGTGTTAAACTGTGACAGTGATGATAAGCTCCTAGACTGCCCCTGTGCTTTAGAGCAATCCTTCTTGTGGGCAGAAGGTAGCAGGTGAGCTTCTGGTAGCCATAAAAAATGGGCAGATCCCAAAGGATTTGATCCCATGGGAAACTGACCAGTTTGTAGCCTGCAGAGGGGAAAGGTGTTGAAAAATGTCTCTGGCTCACCCCAGAACTGAAGTTCAGCTTTTGGCACTGCCTAGTGTCTTTTTCACAGAGAAAGCAGGTGCAGAACACCACATCTGCCTCAAAACCTGGGCCCTTGGCAGATCTTGAGCAGGCGCTGTTAAGGGGCAGGTGCAGAATATTCCTGGTGGTGTCCCTGCAGGGATGCACTTCGGGTGCAAGTCTGGTGTTTTCAGAAGATACTGAGACATCAGACAAGGGGTTCTCTCCTTGAACTGAGTCCTAGAGGACAAAATGGGGGGCGAGGGGTTTAAAAAAAGGTTAAAATCTGTCAAATTAGGGGTATGAGATGTTGAAATAGAAAAATATCTCTCTTTTTTATATGCCTTGGAAAAAACCCTAATTTGTATGTATAAAGGAATTAAAATCAGAAATCCTCCATCCTTTATAGCTCTTGAAGGATTTTAGAAGTGAAAAAAAAAATCCCAGGTCGAGATATATATGGTTTTAAAACACAAAAAGTACCAGGCACAGAAGCAATGCATCCTAACTAAGGCAAAGTCAGGTAAAAACTCCAGGAGTTGCTGTGGATGAGCAAGCAGCTCCTAAAAGCCCTCAAATTTAAGGAGGAAGCATGCAGAGGGTGGAACCTAGGACAGGTACCCTGGGAGGATTAGAGAGGTGGTCAGAGCAGCTAGGGATCAGGTCAGGAGAGCCACATCCCAACTAGAATTAAATCTCACCAGGGATGTAAAGGGCAGTAAGAAAAGCTTCAAGAATTATGCTGGGGATAAAACGCCAAGCAAGGAAAATGTAGGCCCTCTCCTGAAGGAAGTGTGAGACCTAGCTACACAGGATATTGAGAAGGCTGAGGTTCTCTGACTTCTTTCTATCAGTCTCCTCTGGGAAGTGCTCATTGCCTCATTGCAAAGGCCACAGCAGGTGAAGGCAGGGCCTGGGAGAACCAAGTGCCCCACACTGGGGGAGAAGAAGAGCTTTGTGACCATTTAAAGAACCTGCAAGTGCACAAGTCTATAGGACCTCATAGGGTCCACCTGTCGGGAAGAGTGCAATGGACAACACACAGATTTATATATTCGAAGTATTGCCCATTATTGAGAGTAGCAGTAGCCCTTTTATACACAGTCAGGCTGATAACATAATATAAGCATATTGCTGACTGGTACAGCACATTCTTCATATGCCACAGTGCACTAGCTAACCAGTTAAATACAACTTTATGTGCTGTCTATGCTATGCTTTCCCATCCTGTTATTCTCCTTTTCTGCTGCCAACTCCCTTATCTTTTGCACATAGCTGATATTTTAGTAACCTTGCAGCTGGGCCTCGAGGCCCTTAGCTCACTCTGGTTAAAGCTGAATAGTCAGGATTGCTCACATGTCCATTTTCTTCCAAAGATTCTCCAACATCCACCCACACATCCTGAGGAGCTGGCAGATGCAGTTGCTAAGCCCCTCCATCCTATTTGAGAGATCATTGCAGTCTGGTGAGGTTCCCACTGATTGGAAAAAAGGTAACCGTCATAGTTGGAGTGGAGGAACTAAAGTTTGAGTATGAGGAACTAAAGAAGGAGGGTCTGTGACTCTGAGGGATCTGAGAGGGGTGGAACACAAAGGGGTCACTATTCCCTCCCATCTCCTGCCTGCACCCCATAGAAAGTTAGGCAGCCCAGCCTCCTTTCTTCCTGCTCCTGCTCGTTTGTCACCAGCTCTCCATCTGCTCTTCAGAATCCACATCCGTTGGGTGCTGGGGAGAGCCGTGGAGCCCCCTCTTGAGTCGGCCCTGCTGCAGGGGCCCTCAGGCACCTGCCCTGGCCAGCATTGAGATCATGTTGTGTATAGATTTGTATATTTATTCCTTATCCCATGTGCTACTGCCTTTCTCCTCTTCTAGAAAACCCGTTCCTGTTTTAATGTCCAACTTTCGAGTCTCTTGTACTTACTCCTGTTTCATCTTCCCTTGGGAGGGTGGAGGGGGTTGATTGAGAGCAATTCTGCCCTCTGGTTTTCGCTCTGCCCAAAGTGCCAAACCATGCCAGTAACATAGCCCCTATTTTTAAACGGGAAAAAGGGAGACCCAGAGAATTACAGGGCAGTGAGTCTCAGCTCTGTGCCCAGAAAGATCATGGAACAGATCCTCCTGGAAAATCTGCTGTGGCACATGGAAAATAAGGAAGTGATGAGTGGCAGCCAACATGGCTTCACCAAGGGCAAATCATTATTAAATTATAAATTGATATATAAGTGTGTCCTTATTACTCCAGGTGGCAAAGTAAAGGTCTGACTAAGGAGTTCAGCTACGGTTTATCTAGAATTGCAGCCTGTGGTCCAATTGCTCCAGCTAATCATGTTAAGTCAAGTCCCTTAAGTCAAGCAGTTTTCAGCTTGCCCAGATCTTTAACATTTATGCCCCTAATTCCACTATACTTCCAGGAGGAGGTTATAAAACCAGCTGTTTGCTCCACTGCCCCTTTATTCCTTGCAGCTTTTGGCCCTGCCCCTTCCCCAGGGGTGGTAGGTGGTGCCTGGGGTATATAGCCCCCACCTCTGCCTAGCATGCTTAGTCTGCTCTGGGGGCATGCTGGGGTTTGGGCTGTGTTGGTCCTGCAGCTGGGGGCAGCTTTATTGCTCTTTGGGTGAGTGTTTTTGGAAGCTCATAGACACAGAGGCATCAGCTTTCAGCTAGTCTCTGGTTTAGTAGTCTGTGCAGAAGGGTTTGTCCTGTTGGTATCTTTGTGGGAGATGTTTTTGAGTAATAATGTGTTTTAATATTCTGTGCTGGTGTTTTAGTTTGATTTTTTTTTTTGGGGGGGGGGGATGTTTTGGGTTTTTTTTCTTATTTTTGGAGCATCTGAATAGGAACCTGGTGACTGTAGGACTAATGCAGTTAGCCACTTGTGGGGGGTTTTTTTAATGTGGATGGGTTGAGACTTCTCTCCCCCTGAAAGCTAAGTTATGGGATGGGTGCTTGGGAGGGCTTGTGGGATGGAGGGGCCAAGGTTGGGAATTGCAAGGACGGATTTTAAACTTACTGCAGTGGAGAAGGCTGAGTGGGAACCATCAAGGGAGCAGGTTGCTTTTCTGCATGAAGTTAGTGTGTGCCAGGCAGGGCAGCTCCAGCCTCTGTGTGTGTGTTTGTGTAGCTTGTGAGGTCTGTCATCTGCATTTCAAACCATAAGTGGGTCCTAATCTTCTCTTTGTACTCAAAGCTTGTAGCACATACCTCATGCCCCATCCTTAGGGCCTTGAACAGCTGTGCTCATCATCACAGCACCAGTCAGGTGCTTCTTCTCTTGTATTAGAATTTGAAAGTGTGGTTGGGTCTTGTGATGCAGAAGTTTCTGATCAGTCTGCTTTTACACCAGTGTTGCAGTTGGTGTCATCCCTACCACTCTTGAGCCATCTCTTTTGCAGCCATATCTTTTTCAGCATTCCTTCCTGCTTCCTTGTGTTCTTAGGTCTTAGCAAGGCTTCTTGAACATCCATCCATCTCTGTTTTGACTGTAATTTCTCTTCACAAGTTGTGATGTTTGATTCTTTCTCTGGGGCTGCCTTAGGGCCTCCTTGCTATTGAAAGTAGAAATGGCTTTACTGTGGGAATATGGGGATCAATATGTTGGTTCAAGTGATATCAGTTCCAATTGTAAACATATTAAAGATTTGGCAAACTGACAACTGTCTGGCCTAAGTGCCTTGACTTATCATGAGTAGTTGGAGGGATAAGGCCTTAGGCTGAAGTTCTAAATAATCTTCAGGTGAACTCCTGTGAGGAACCTTAGTGAGACTTGTGCTCTGCCTCTGTAATAATATTACAAGATGTAGACGATGAGAGAACTACTTCAGTGATCTTCTACAATGGTAAGATGAAACAACAGAAACTGAAGTTGAAGAAATCAGACTGTGGAAGAATTATCCTGCAGAAAAGCAACTGGAAGAGAACAAGGAAATTGTTCAGACAAAAAGGGTCAGATGATGAATGGGGACTCTTGGAGAGAAGAGGAAAGAACAAATCAGAATAGGAAAATGTATTCATGGAAGATAACAGGATGAACAGTCATGTGAACAAGTGCACAGTCATACTGTGAGGCATTAAAAGGGACAGGTAAAGTAAGAGTGGGGGTTTTGTCCAGTGACACCCAGCTGGAGCTGCAATAAACTGATTCTGTGACTGAACCAAGGGACAGAACTTTTCTTTCCAGTCAGAGATGAAGACTGGATCCAGCTGCAGCTAGACTCCTCCCTGCTGAAGAGTTTAGAAACCAAAGAGGGCCATTCAGAACCTCAACTTGTTAGGAGGCCGTTTCCAGACTCTTCAACATTAACCTCAGTCCCATGACACCATACATCTCTCTACCCAGTGGCATTTGAGATCTGGGAGTTACTTTTTTTGCTAAGAGTTTTCTCTCACATTTTCATCACATCATCTGTGTGTGTCTGGTTGGGCTGGAGCTGCTCTCTCTGGGGGGCTGTAGCGATGGTGGGGTTGGGAGAAGAATAGCAATGAAAGCCTGTGGTTGATGTTGATCTGCCTTGGTGGAGAGTGGAGCAAGGTGAGTGAAGACTGATGGGCTGGAAGAGCAGTTGTTTGTCAGGATTGAGCTGTGTAGTCAGCATCCTTTCTGTGTGATTTACAGGTGGCATGCAAGGCTTAACATGGCAGCCTGTAAACAGCAGAGGCCAGACAGGTAAAGGGGAGAGCAGCAGGTGGGAGATGCTCTGGGCAGGCTCCTGGTTTGGGCAGTGTCTTAGCATGGGTTATTTACTCTCATTTTTGCAGATGAGGCAACAGGCTTGGAGTGGTGAAGCAGGATGCCAACAAGCAGCCCAAGAGGGTGAGAGACTAACCTGGTGTGTCAACCTGTGGCAACTTATTGAAGTGTTTGTTTGGTCTTGCAGATGCTGTGTAGTTCTTTGTTGGAATTGGATGAGCATCAGAGGTGAGTTGGGGTGGTAGTGAGAAGGGTCACAGGCCAGAGAGTTTCTCAGAAGCACAGCAGTAAGTTTGTGTCTTTCAGTATCTTAGATGCTGCAAGCAATGAGGGCTGCAGCATCCAATTCTGGACTGAGGAGGTGAGCAGAACACAGCAGTGCTTTTGGTGAGGAGGGGGGGGCAGTGTTAAAGAGATCGGTGGGATACTCGTTGCCAGCACCGATAGTGGATTGGTTGGTGAGTTTGATTCTTTTTTTTTTTTAATTTTTTCTATTTAAAATTTTTTTTTATTTTTAATTTTTTTTATTTTTTAATTTTTTATTTTTATTTTGGGGGCTTTTGGGGGCTTTTGGGGGCTTTTGGGGGCTTTTGGGGGCTTTTGGGGGCTTTTTTGGTTTTGGGTTTTTTTTTTAATTTTTTTGTTTGGGGTTTTTTTTTAATTTTTTTGGTTTTGGGGTTTTAATTTTTTTGGTTTTGGGGTTTTAATTTTTTTGGTTTTGGGGTTTTAATTTTTGTTTTTTTTTTTTTAATTTTGGTTTTTTTTTTAATTTTGGGGTTTTTTTAATTTTGGGTTTTTTTTTTAATTTTGGGGTTTTTTTTAATTTTGGGGTTTTTTTAATTTTGGGTTTTTTTTTTTTAATTTTGGGTTTTTTTTTTAATTTTGGGTTTTTTTTTAATTTTGGGGTTTTTTTTTTAATTTTGGGGTTTTTTTTTTAATTTTGGGGGTTTTTTTTAATTTTGGGGTTTTTTTTTAATTTTGGGGTTTTTTTTTAATTTTGGGGGTTTTTTTAATTTTTGGGTTTTTTTAATTTTTGTGGGTTTTTTTTAATTTTGGTTTGTTTTTTTTTTAATTTTGGGTTTTTTTTAATTTTTTGGGGTTTTTTTAATTATTCTTTTATTATTTATTTTTATTTTTAAAATTTTTTTGTGTGTTTTCTGCGTGCCCTCCGAACCTCACCTTGGCACCCCACAAGGATGGCAGGCAGCAGATGGGTGAGAGGCTGAGGTAAAGGGGCAGGAGGTAGACATCACAGTGGGCTGCCTGTTGTTGGAGGCAATATCTCAGTATGTGCCTTTTGCTTTGACTTTTGCAGGTGCCACAACCATCCTTGTAGGGACAAAGACACACATTTAGGAGGGGTTGGAGAAGGTGAGATGGTGGCGGGCTGGGTCAGCCATGTATTTTACATCAAGTCACTTAAACGTTTCCTTTTGTTTTTGCAGGCGCTGGTGCCACCTGTGGAACAGGATGAGCGTTGAAGTTGAGTTGAGTTGGTAGCGAGGGGTTCATGGGGCCGGTGACTTCTGATCAGCAGAACAGGAACTCTTTCTCTTGGTGTTTCAGGCGCCCCAAGCAATGGTGGCGATAGCGTTCAACTCTGGAATGAGAAGGTGCGTGGTATACCATGGGGCTCCCTCGAGGAGGTGAGTGCAGCAGAAGTAGCGTGTGTTGGCTTAGGTGGGACTTGTGCCAGCGCTGTTTGCGATCTGTGGGTTGTGTTTTTTCCTTTTTTACGTCTAGGGGATGAAGAGGAACCGTGCGACTGGAAGCACATCCCAGTCAAACAATGTGGTTTTTTGTTACCGACCATGGCTTTGTGCTGCTGTCGCTCTTGAAGATAAGTTGAGGGCCCAGGGGCGGGTGGGGAGGGGCTGAGCAGAGGAGTCGAGGCTGGGAATTGCAGGTGGTGTTTTGAAGTTAGTGTAGGGGAGAGGGTTGTCTGGGAGCAGCCCCCTTTGGGTGGGTGAAGGAACAGGTTACTTTCCAGTGTGATTCCAGCGTGGGCAGGGCAGCTCCAGCTTCGGTGTGTGGGGTTGTGTGTTTTGTGTTGTCAGTCTTTGCTGTCTTAGAGCTTCCTGGGGCCTTGATGGTCCTCTGTGTCCTCGCAGAGCAAGTCCTGCATCTTGGGCATCCTCCCGGGAAAGCCTTTCCTGATCAGCACGGCGCTAATCAGCAGCGTGTTATTCCGCACGACGAGTCTAAATTGCAGATCGGTCTCTTGACTTGGAAGTTTCTTGATGGTTGTCTTCTGCAACATCATTCTCAATTGCATTGTCATCTGATCTCTGTCCACCCAGTTTCCCTGAGGGGGACTCATTCCCCGCATCCGTGCGTCCTCAGGTCTTGAAGGCGGTTTCTCGGGCATCCGTCGCTTCGTTCCCTCGCTTTGCAGACGCACCGCTGTAGGTCTTATTGCCCAAAAGTCTTGAGTTCCAGAGTCCCTCACAGGACAAGTAATATTGAACATCATCCCCATGGTGTTGAACACATTTAGTCATCATCATCATCATAGTGCCATCTGGATCCTTCTTTTCTTGCGTCTTGCAAATTTCTTGATAGGCATCTTTTGTAATCTTCTTTATGAACGAATGAGCATCTCTGGTCATAAATTTTCCACATTTGCAACCTTGTCTCTGCATCCTTAGGTCTTGATGCTAGTCTTCTTGTACATCTGATATGTTATTTTGAAGAGTAATTATTGTAACAGGAAGTGTTCTGTGACACTTGATGTCACCATGGGGCCTCCTTGCCTCACCCTTGCATCCCTGTAGATCTTCTTGGCCAACTTCTTGGAGCCCAGAGTAATTCTTTTGGGGAGTTTTCTATTAATGTTTCATCTTGTAGTTTGCAGTGGTGTGTCTTGGGTTGGTCTGTGTTTGTGTGTTTGGCCTGGAGCTGCTCTGCCCAGACTGTAGAGTTGGGGATATTGAAGAGCCATAAGGGTCTCTGGTGATGTTTGCCTGTAGTTTTTAGGCCACAATTTTACAGTGATCTTAGGTGGAGCAGCCATACTCAGGCTGGGTGGGCAGTTGCTTTGATGGTGTTTGAAGGTGATGGGACCCTCATGAGAGGGTTTTGCCTGTGCAGCGCAGGAGATTGACCCTCTCAGTAGTTAACGGTTGTATGTGTATGGGTTTAAAGTTGTGGGGCTGTGTTTATTAATGGCATGAGGGTAGTAATACTCTAGATGGGTTTCCTAACTAGGATTGAGATGTCTGGAATTGTCTGTCCATTGTTCAGCATTCCAGTGACTTGTGTAACACTTTCTTTCAGATGCAAAGGACAAATATGCGCTTGTGAGAAGAAACGAGGGAGCAGAGTGCAGTCAGGTCAGTCAGTGTGAAGTGCTGGAGGGATTGTGCTTCTGGTAGCTACCTGATTACAGTGTGTGTTTAACTCATTTTGAAGGTAGAAGCAGTAAGCGAAGTGGGATAGTCACTGAAGGTTACTGGGGTGAGGTGAGTGATGACTAGTGGGACCAAAGAGCAGTTATTTTTTGGGTGTGTTGTTGAAGTTCGAAGCATCAGTTGATGTTTATAGGTTCTATTGTAGTCACCATGTGACAACAAGAAAATTGCAGAGGCTGGGTATGCAAATTGCCAAGGTAAAGGAGTAAGAGATGGGAATTGTTGCAGGCAGGGTGCTGTTTGAGGCAGCATCTTGGTACGTTCCTTTTGTTTTTTGCAAATATTGTAAGCAGGCTCACTGGGACAAAGCTGCTGACTATAGCAAGTAGTCCGAGACAAGGTTAGTGTCAAAGAGCAGAGAATAATGTGGCTACTCTGTGAAGCAGTTACTTTTTTGCATGAACTTTGTAGGCCACTTTTGGGACCGGATGAGCATTTGAGGTGAGCTGGGGTAGTAGCGAGGATGAACGTGGAGCTGGTGACTTCCTTCAAGTATACCTGTCATTTTGTCTCTTGGTGTAGCTTGGGTTCTACAAACAATGACGGATGCAGTATCTGGCATCGAAAGGGTACAGAGCAGGTGAGGGGAAGCCCATGGTGCTAATCACAGAATTACCTCTATTAGAAAAGACCTTCAAGATCATAGAGTCCAACCATTAGCCTTACACTGACAAGAACTTAAGCCATATCCCTAAGTTAAGCTATTTCTATATGACTTGGGGGGTGTCTTTAGGGATGATGAGTACTTCAAGGGATGGTGAAGGAGGCTGTCGCAGAAGAGGTTTGCCAACCCATAGGATTCTTCCGGATGCTTCCTGCTGGCACTCTGCTTTTTTTTTTTTTTTTTATGAAGACAAGCCTGGTGATTGCAGAAATATACCAGTTACCTGATGTGCCTTTTCTTGAGGAAGGAATCTGATCCCTGGCCTGCTGCAAGCTAAGCTGGGAGACCAGGAACAACTGCCCTTCAGCATGAATATTGATAGAAGGTGGGAAGAGAGAGTCCAAAACAGAAATGCCTCTCATTAAAAGATGTTGCATTTTGGGATCAGAGCAGATCCCAAAAGAGTCTGTGGACAACAAGACTCTTTCCTCCTTCAAAAAAAAAAAAAAGAGAAGGTCATTCTCAAGAGGGAAGCACAGCACATCTTTCTCAAGTTGATGGTGTTTCTGGCTTTGTGGTTCACAATTGCAGCAGTTGAGATGATGAAAATGCATTCCTCTGCACGTTTTGGTACGTCCAGATGTATTAACAAATCAGAGAGTCCTTTTTGGTAAGCTTATATACTGCAGCAGTGGGGATTTGTTTGACTCCTGCAGTTTTACCCTCCCTTCTCTCCATCGTCCTCCCAAAATTAAAGCCAAAGAGTTACCACAGATTTTTTGTATCACAAATGTAACAAAAACAGTTGTATAAAGTACAAACTGCATTGTTTAGACGCTGAGAGCCCCATAATGCTTTAGATCTCATATATTACCTAGTTTAGTTAATTATCTATTCTAAATCTTTGAACAGAGAGACAGCTGGATGCTGCAGGTATCTTTTGCTGGTGTTTTGATGGAGTGCTCTGAAGTACTTTGTTTCCCTCTAAATGGGGTATTTCCCTGGGGGTTTGGTAGCATCTCCTTTGGGCAGCTCTCCCTCCCGGTTGTGTAACACACAAAAAATTCCTGGTCAAATTATCCCCGTGTTTGAGATAGAAAATGTAATGGTATCGGTTAACAGTTGTACAAGTTACATGAATGCAGAAAGGAAGTGAAATACTTGCCTATAGAAGTATTTAAATAGGATACGTATAAACATGTGGACACCTCATGAGCAGATGGTGAATTTATTTTTTTACTTTCAGGAGTTGTTTTTTACTTTCAGCTTTGCTGTCTAAGCAGGATGCGAGGCCGCTACTGTTGCAGTGTGTGTGTAGGTGTCTCTTGTGATACAAGTAGAGGCAGCCATACAGGGTTCTCTACGCCAGCAATAGAGTAGGGAAGGATGGAAGCTTTTTCTGCGCCCAGCAAGAGCGTTGCTTTGATGTTACGAATGTAATGACAAATCCTGCCTAATAGTCTTCAGAGATGTGTTTTAAGCACTGGAGTTACAGTGGGGAGGGGTAAAGGGCTGTGAGGGCTGTCAGGGTGTCTGGTAGAGGTGAGGGGAGAGTGTGGGACCAGGAGGGACAGGGGATATTTTGCTCCAGGGAGTCTGTGTGAGTGTATCAAAGCTGATGTATAAGTTAAAGCAGATATTAGATGTGTAAATGGGTATTTAAATGCTTGCCGGCTTGCTGACAGACACCAGTCCTCCAGCAACCGGAAACAGCATGTGAAGCAGCCAAACACACTCTCTATTTTGGACCTTTAGAAACCAGATGTTCCCTATTACTCAGCTGCACTCTGTTCTTTTTTTGTCCTCCTGTAACCAGAAGCAGCCAGACAGTCAGCTGCTCACTGTTCTCTGTAGTGAAATGAGGCAACCAGGTGCCACTAATTGCCAGGTAGGGGGCATGAGCTTGTGTTAAGCCCACCTGTGCCTGGTTAGGGCAGGCCCCAACTGCACATGAGCAGGATTAGGGGGCCAATAAAAGGTGAGGCCTGGAGCACAATCTCAGCTCATTCCTGAGCAAGCCAGCAGAGATGTTGCAAGTAGCGGAAGAAATAGAAATTTAGAAGTAGTTATGCTAAGGTTTGGACTGGTCAAGCAGGCCGGAAGAACTGGGAATGGGTCTTAGCCAGGAATGTGCTGAGGAGGGGGGATCAGAATCAGAGTAAACTGACACTTTGTACTGAAGATAATGGCTGGTGGTGGGAGACAGTTAAACAATAGCTTAAGTTGAACAAGTATAAGATTTGTGGATTGGGGATGTCTATCTATTGTATGTAACTATTTTGTAACTGAAGTTCCGTACGTAGACCTCATTGTAAAAGAGTATAAAAACTGAACCAAAAACGAGGGTCGGCGGAATCCTGACTTGGGACGCTAGTCCTCAGGTTTCCCGGGCCCCGAATAAAGCACCGCATAAACTGACACTCTGTTGGTTTGTGTCTTGACTTCGGGCAACAGAGAGGTTGGCCGATTCGGGAGCAGTAGCTCCGAGCCAGGCTAGGCAACCCTGAGGGCAATAAACTCAGAGAACTATTCGTGAGTTTCTGCTGGAACACCTGTTTGGACCTTGGAGGGCCGTGCCCTAAGAGACATTCGCCTTGCAACAGTTCTCACTTTTGGTCGTCCAGCAACAAGGTAAGATGGGGCTTAATGGATAAGAGGTAATGGGGAAATTCTGATTGGACATAAGAAGTTCATTTTTCACCATGTGGACAGTAAAAGATTGGAATGGTCTCCTAGGAGAAGCGGTAGATTCCCCCCGTTGTAGAAAGTGTTAAGACATCAAATCCATAGCATTAGGTAGAGGGATGGACCAGATGCTCTTTGAAGGCCCCTTCCAACACGAGTGATTAAATGAATCTATGAAGTAAGAGAAAAGTGACAGGTTTTGGCGAAGATCAGAGGATCTGCCAGATGGTGTGTTTCTACGCTCAGGGGACACTGGGGGTTCTTAAATTTTTAACTATCAGTTTGTCCGATTTCCGGAGACTCGTTTGTAGTTTTCCGCTGAAAAGATGGCCGACTTCCGGTAAACAGATGGCCGAGTGCCGGAGACTCGTTTGTAGTTTTCCAGTAACAAGATGGCCGACTTCCGGTATCAAGATGGCCGACTGCCGGAGACTCGTTTGTAGTTTTTTGCTAAAAAGATAGCCGACTTCCGGAGACTCGTTTGTAGTTTTTCGCTAAAAAGATGGCCGATTTCCGG
This sequence comes from Heliangelus exortis, assembly GCF_036169615.1. Lineage (NCBI taxonomy): Eukaryota > Metazoa > Chordata > Aves > Apodiformes > Trochilidae > Heliangelus > Heliangelus exortis. The sequence continues at coordinate 198,184,809 of NC_092422.1, forward strand.
TAACAAAATGGCCGAGTTCCGGAGACTCGTTTGTAGTTTTCCGCTGAAAAGATGGCCAACTTCCGGTAACAAAATGGCCGACTTCCGGAGACTCATTTGTAGTTTTTCGCTAAAAAGATGGCCGATTTCCGGAGACTCGTTTGTAGTATTCCGCTAAAAAGATGGCCGACTTCCGGAGACTCGTTTGTAGTTTTTCGCTAAAAAGATGGCCGACTTCCGGTAACAAGATGGCCGACTTCCGGAGACTCATTTGTAGTTTTTCGCTAAAAAGATGGCCGATTTCCGGAGACTCGTTTGTAGTATTCCGCTAAAAAGATGGCCGACTTCCGGAGACTCGTTTGTAGTTTTTCGCTAAAAAGATGGCCGACTTCCGGTAACAAGATGGCCGACTTCCGGAGACTCATTTGTAGTTTTTCGCTAAAAAGATGCCCGATTGCCAGTCAATGGTTTTGTATCTTCTTATATTAAGTGCGTGGCAGTGTGTATTGGGGTGTTCAATTCTTAGCACCCATCGGATTGTGTCGTTTTTGGAGACAGCGCATCTGACGCCTAGGACCAATTGTAACCCTGTTATGTGAGGTAACGGGAAAAGTGTGAGTTTGCAGAAGTGAACAGCAGGGTGATTTGGAATTAACAGAAGAGGCTTAACAAAAGGTTTTGGATTTATGATCCTCACAAATAAGACGAGATCTCAAACAAATCTGTAAACCGGTTACACAGAACTTGGACCCCAGGGGAGAAAATTACCAGAAGCAGAAAACAACTCCACTTTGAGAGTTATCAGTGTTATAAATGACTGGGACTCAATATTCTGTTTATAGTTTAATTTAATAAATAAAATTGCAATAAGCAAAACAGCGCTGGGTGCGTGGGGAGTCTCCGCTCCGCTTGCACACATGCCTTAAAGTTTAATCTTTTATCTTACATTCCATACCTTAATATTCATAACTATTCTAATACATATTCATGACTGTTCTAGAACAGGCTGGATTACGTTTATTAGTTCTTGGAAGAGGCGGCCTTCAAAGGCACGTGCCCACTTTATCTCTGAGGGTCTTTTTGACCCCCATCTGGTGGTCGTTGGATGAAGTCAGCGTCTGCCTCAGTTTCCCCTCTCGTTACCCCTCGATTCCGCACACGCGCTCCTTCGCTCTTTCCTGTGCAACGCTCTGCAGTCAGCAGTAAAACCACCTCAAATTCAATGCTATGTGGTGAGCAGCCAAATCAGCTTAGATTAGCACAACAGGATATACATTGTAGTGTTTTCAGGGTACAGAAACTGTGGATCTCTTGTTTCTTGTTCCCTTAAGCTTTGTAGTTACACAAAGAACAGTTATATTTCATTCCAACGAATTCCTACGTTTGTATATTTCACAATGTTGAAGACAGATATATTATTAGTACTCTCAAAGGGGGGTTAACAAACATTTTATAATTATTTAACATGAATTCACAAACATCTACTACATTAGCACGTTTTTGGGCTGCGTAAGAACTAGAACAACTCACAGTAGGATATAAAGAGGCTCTGTCTGCCATAATTCCTATCATGCAATGGGTCAAATATATTCAAGATAGAGCCAAAGTGGGAGGCTATGGTGTGGCTGCCTTCCACTAGCAGCTAGCCACTGCCCCCCATGAATAATCAAGAAGTAAACCCTGATTTTGCACTCAAAAATGAATCTTTAATGAGGCTTGAAAAAAACTTGGATCTATTAACTCATCCTGAGACAGAGCACATTTGGTTTACTGGGAGATCAGCTAAGTATGTAGGAGGAAAAAGGTTTGTGAAAGCAGTAGCTTACCCTCCCCATTCTGAGAAATTTTTTTCAAACCACGAGAGAGTGCAAAAGCAGCCAATATACTGAACTGTCCGGGTAGATATTTTAGGTAACCACCAGTAACATGTCTAGGGAAGATAGTTTAGGCAGCCCTACGATCTGCGACTTGAGCCCCAGCCAGGCCCCGGTTTCAGTCGTTAGGGGGCGTAAGACCGGACGTTTTCACGTCAAGAAAAGCGCAAGTCCTTTGGACTAGCAGCAACGGGATACTCGAAAAACTGGACCCTTTCTGGCGTACTCACCTACAAGAGGACGCACCGTGTAGGATTTCCCAACTGCCGGGAAGGGTTCTCCGTGTCCTCGTAACAACCAGGGCTCCCCAGCAACCGCAGATCCAGCCAAAGTTGAACCATTACGGCAATTGGCGACACGTCTTTCTTACTCTTTATCGCTGCGTCTGTATAGTAACAATTAGATGAGTTGCTGTGTTTTGCTTTGACTTTGCTATCACACTTCAGTTTTGTTGTTTGTTTCTGCACTTGTTCTCTTATAATTTAATACATCAGTAAATATAAACTAACTTCTTTATTTGGGTGCCTGTGTCTTTTGCGCTGACCCCGCCCATCTGGCGAAGTATCATATTAAGTAGGAGACATATATAGACCTCAGGACAGTCTCAACTGTCCTTGAAATCTAGTGAAACCGATGCCACGTGAAACACCAAGGACAGACTAATAGAAAAGCACCGCAGCAAGCCCCTCCCCCCTCGAGAGCCAGATAAGTCCACAGGACACGGAGATGACAAAATGAAAGGTGAATTTCAGGAATTACAGTTCCATATGGAGACCAGGAAGCAAATGGATCAATTTATTTGGGGATGGCAGCAAACCGTCAGAAATTCAGGTTCAGATGAAACAACCAGTGAAATCAAAGGCACATGCAGAAGAGCCAAGAGATCAATCACCCTGGGGTAAGATGCATTTTAAAGAAACCCTTTATACAACAGGACGGGTGCACATCATGCAGACAGGTAGCGAGGTATTAAAAGGCAGAGATAAAATACACCAGCTCTGGGGCAGAGGGAGAGTATGAACTCCGCTTTACTGCCAGGGGCAAAGACCACATCCAGCCACACCCAGGGTCCTCTCCGAGGAAACGTTCAGAAAGGGACGGGGGTCCGGTCTCCCCCTCAAGACTCTGCCAGAGGGTCTTCCCGGACTCTTCTTCAACATTATTGCCCATCAGAGCCCTCTCATTCAGGGCACCGCTCCTTACGAGACCATCCTCACGCCGCCCCACACCCTTCGATCTCTGCGGTGCTCTTTTTAGCTCTCTTACTGAGACAGAATCCTTCTTCAGGCTCTCTTTGCACCCCAGAACCCTTTCTTCATTTGTTGTGATCTTAGACATCTGTTCAGTCCCTCAGCCCCCGAGGACATCCGTACATCAACTGAACACATACGGTTTTCCCTCGTGTCCCAGAGCCGCCTTTTACCTCTCTCACAGCACCCTTCTCTCACCACCACACCTCCGGAGGCCAACCTCCCGCCCCCCTCTCGGCGTCCCACAGCCACCTTCCGGCTCCGTTGCGCATTTTACTCCTTTTTCACTCCACGAGAAGCTCTTCTGATGCCCTCTGTCATTCGGTTCCCAACATCCCAGGGACACCTGTACTCTATTAAAATCCCCTCTAGACTGCTGATTGTGCCCCTCAGCTTTCTTCGGTGTCTTCGATCCAAAAATGACCCCTCTAACAGAATGCTGCCTTCCAGCTTGCCTTTAGTGCACTTTTAGCTTTGTTGCAGAGCTCTCACCCCTCTGAGTCTTTCAGGAGACTTTGTGAGTCCGTATTTGTGACCCACCCCACTTGTTCTTTCCTCTTTTCTGTCTAATACGAGCCTCCAATGACCTTTACTCTGTTAAGGTTCCCTTTGGGTTGAATTCTTACCTGGTCATGTCGCTGAAGTAACATGGAGAGAGAAAAAAAACCCCAAATTCCTCAGCCAGTATCACAGAGTTTCTCTGCTTGTCCTGTAAACTGAAGAAAGAGGAGAAAACTGACTGCTTCTCCTCTGGCTGCTTTTATACCTTGTGGTAATCGCCACCTCCCCTTCCCCAGGGGATTGTGGGAAAAGCTGTGGGCGGTGCCTGTGGTATATAAGCCACAGCCTTTGGCTAGGGGCTTCAGTCAGCTCTTGGGCTTCTCTGAGGTCAGAGCTCTCCTACTCCTGGAGCTGACTGCAGCTGTTGAGCGGTCTGGGCTGTTTGAGAAGACTCTTTAAGGTAAGAACTTTTGGTGGTTCTAAAGTTAGAGCTCTTTATAGCAAGAATATGCTTGCATGCAAATTTTTTTTTCTATTTGTGATTTTTTTTTTTTTTTTTTTTTTTTTTTTTTTAATGCAGTTGTTGAAGAGGAACCTTAAAACTGCAGGAACGTGCTAGTCAGACAATGTGGTTTCGTTGCTGGACATAAATTTAGACCCACAGGCCTCTGAAAGCTAAGTACAGGAACTTGGTTGCAGAGGGACTGAGGCTTGGAGTTGCAGGAGGGATTTTGAAGATGGCATCTGGGAGAGAGCTGTCTACAATTAGCCCCCTTTGAGTGGGTGAATAGAGCATGTTAGTTTCCAGGGCAGGGCAGCTCCAGCCTTGGTGTGTGGGGTTGTGTATTTTGTGTTGTCTGTCTTTGTCTTAGAGCTTCCTCCAGTCTTGATGGTCTTCTCTGTGTCCTCACAGAGCAAGTCTCGCATCTTGGGCATCATCCCTGCAAAGCCTTTCCCGATCATCATGGTGCTGATCAGCAGCATCATCTGTATGACAAGTCAAAGTTGCAGATCGGTCTCTTGACTTGGAAGTTTCTTGATGGTTGTCTTCCGCAATGTCATTCTTAATTGCGTTGTCATCTGATCTCTGTCCACCCAGTTTCCCTGAGGGGGACTCATTTCCCGCATCCTTGCGTCCTCAGGTCTTGAAGGCGGCTCCTCAGGCATCCGTCGCTTCGTTCTCTCGCTTTGCAGACGCATCGCTGTAGGTCTTATTGCCCAAAAGTCTTGGATTCCAGAGTCCCTCTTCTTGCTGCAAGTTTTATCTTGAGCTCGAGTCTTGTGACTCACGTGGCTGTGTCTTTGGTCAGTCTGTGCCTGTGAGTGTTTGGCTTGGAGCTGCCCTGCCCGCTGGGTAGGTCCAGGGGCCATGGAAAGCGACACAACCTAATGGACTCGGTGCTGAGTAGCTTCCCAGTGATTTGCATAATCCTGTTTTTCAGATCCCACATGTCAATGACCATCAAGAAACAGATGGAGGAGGAGAGGAGGCCGCCATCCGAAGGTTGGTCAGGGTGTGGAGTTGGCGGGAAGGTGCCTCCTTTGGGTGCTCGACCGCATTACGGTTTGTTGTCATTTTGAAGGTGGAAGCCGCGAGCGAAGCGGGATACGGGCACCGGAGGTGGCTGTGGCAAGGTGAGCAAAGGCCGGTGGGCTGGAGGAGCAGTTATTCTCAGGTGTTGTATTATTGGTTGGTTGTTCATGAACATCCCTTGTTGTTTGTGGTTTTTTTTTCAGGTGCACTCCTAACCTTGTTTTGGCACCCCAAAGAGATGGCCTGCAGATGAGTGAGAGGCCGAGGTAAGGAAGCAGGAGACGGACGTCACAGTGGGCTGCCTGTTGTTGGGGACAATATCTCGGCGTGTGCCTTTTGCTTTGACTTTTGCAGGTGTCACACACAGTGCCGGAGTGACAAAGCCATGTCTTGAGGAACAGTTGGAGAAGGTGAGATGTCTGTGGGCTGGGTCAGCCATGTATTAACATCAACTCTGTTAAAGGTTTCCCTTATGTTTCAGGTGCTGCGCGTGCCACCTTTGGAACCGGATGAGCACTGAAGGTGAGCTGGGGTGGTAGAGAGTGGGTTCATGGAGCTGGTGGCTACTGATCAGCAGAACAGTAACTCTTTCTCTTGGTCTTCTAGGTGTCCAAAGCAGTGGTGGACACAGCATTCAACTCTGGATCACGGAGGTGAGTGGAACTGGGTGGGGCTCTTTTGAGCCGGTGGGTGTAGTATAAGTGGTTGTTGATGGCTGAAGTGCACCTTCTTGGTGACACTGCTTCTGATTTTCCTTTTTTTCTGTTTGCAGGTGATGAAGACGAACGTGCCCCTCAGACAGCGTGGTGTTTTGCTGGGCGTAGATCCAAAACCACCCTCCCTCAGGAAGATAAGTGGAGGGACTGAACTGAAGTGCTGAGGTTGGGAGTTGTTGCAGAAGGGATTTGGAAGTTTTCTGAGCAAAGGCTGGCGTGGGCTGCCTGTTGTTTTAGGCAGTATCTCGGCACGTGCTTTTGCTTTGACTTTTGCAGGTGCCACGCAAAACCACGCGTTGAGGAGCGGTCGGGGAAGGTGAGATGGCTGCGGGCCGGCTCATCCAGAGATTTTACTTCGACTCGGTTAAGGGTTTCCCTTTGTTTTTGCAGGAGCTGCGTGTGCCACCTTTGGAGGGGGAAGAGCGCTGGAGGTGAGACGGGATGGTAACGAGGAGGCTCGATCTGACAAGCAGAAAGGGAATTTTGTGTCTCCTGGTATTTCAGGTGCCAGAAGCGATGGTGGCCATAACGTGTGGAAGGAGAAGGTGAGCAGGGCGAGTCGGGGGTTATGAGGAGCTTGTGGAAAGGGTTGGTATTTAGCTGGCATCCTATTTCTGGTGGCACTGCCGTTTGTTATTGCAGATGACGAGGAGGAACTTTGTGGTTTTGGCAAGATCCCCGTCAGCCGATGTGGGTTACTTTTTTGTCCAGTGCTTCAGAGCCCCAGCCGTTTGAAAGGTAAGAGAAAGGGAGGATGGTTGGGGAGGGTCTGTGTGGAGGGGTCAAGGTTAGGAATCGCTGGCTCGGGTTTTAAAGTTACTGTAGGGGAGCGAGCTGTCCAGAAGCGGCGCCCTTTGGGTGGTTGATGGGAGCCTGTCCCTCCCTGGCCTGATGCTAGCAAGTGCCAGGAACTGAATGAGCACTGGAGGTGAGGTGGTAGTGCAGGGCTTGTGGAGCGAGTGTCTTCTCTCAAGCACAACAATAGTTTTGTGCCTTTTAGGTTCCCTGAATGACGATGCCTACAGCGTTCAACTCTGGAAAGCGTGGGTGAGTGGGACCCCGCAGGGCTCTTCTGCGAAGCTGGGACATTTGGAAGGGAATGGGGCTGGCTGATGTTGGACTTATTGCTGAATATTCTGGTAGGTGATTTGGTGTTGTGGTTATGTGTGTGGAGTTTTTTTGTTTGCTTGTTTTGGTGTGACTTTTTTTTTTTTTTTTTTTGATGCAGGTGGCAAAGGGGAACCTTGCAAGTTGAGGATTATTCTGGGCTGCTCCTGTCTATTTTCCTGGCTGACCACGACTTTGGAGAGCCAGTCCTCTGAAAGATAAGTTGAGGGACCAGTGGTGTAGAGGGGTCAAGGCTGGTGGGAGTTGTGGAAGGGGTTTTGAAGTTAGCGTAGGGGAGAGGGCAGTCTGGGAGCAGGCTCCTTCGGTCAGGTGAAGGAAGTGGGTCAATTTCTGATGTGATGCCAGCGTGGGCAGGGCAGCTCCAGCCTTGGTGCGTGGTGGCGTGTAGTTTGTGTCGTGTGTCTTTGTCTTAAAGCTTCCGCAGGTCTTGATGTGCTCTTGGAGCAGGTCCCACATCTTGACCCTCATCCCTGCAAGGCCTTTACTCATCAGCACAGTCCTAGTCAGCAGCATCTTCTTCTTGTGTGACAAGTTTGAAGCGTAGATAGGTCTTTCATCTGGGAAGCTTCCTGATGGTCATCTTCTGAAACATCATCGCCACCTGCATCAGCATCATCTCTGGTCATGGATTTTCCCAGAGTGGGACTTTATTCCCCGCATCCTCGTGTCATCGGGTCTTGAAGCCCGGGTTCTTTGGCATCCCTTGATTCAGCCCCTCGTTTTGCAGTTGCATTGCTGTAGGTCTTCTTGCCAAACAGTCTTGGCTCCCAGAGATATTCTTTTTGTTCTCTTGAGATCACGTCTCGTGATCTGCAGGGCTGTGTCTTGAATTGGTCTGAGTGTTTGGCTTGGAGCTGCTCTTCCCAGAGTTTGCTGGAAGAGCCATAACTGAATAGTTCGTCTGTTGGGCAGTATTCCGGTGACTTGCGTATCACCGTTTTTCAGATCCCGTGTGACAAGGATGTACGTGGAAGAGCGGGAGGAGAGAAGAGCACCATCCAAAGGTTGGTCAGCGTTGGAGTGAAGGTCCCTCTCCTGGCTACCTGACCACGTTATGGTTTGTTTGTCCTTTTGAAGGCGAGAGCAGCCAAGGAAGCAGAATATCCGTTCCGGAGGTGGCTCTGGCAAGGTGAGCGAAGGCTGGTGTTATTTCTTTTACGAACATCCCTATGTTCTTCTAGGAGCAGTTATTTTTCGGGTGTTTTATTTTCGTTGAAGCATTGGCATCCCCTGTTTTTTGTGTTTTCCAGGTGTCCTCCAAACCTGCTTTTGGCAACCCACGAGGATGGCAGGCAGATGGGTGAGGGGCTGAGGCACTACCTCAGCATGTTCCTTTTGCTTTGACTTTTGCAGGTGCCACAACCATCCTTGTAGGGACAAAGACACACGCTTAGGAGCGGTTGGAGAAGGTGAGATGGTGGTGGGCTGGGTCAGCCACGTATTTTACATCAAGCCACTTAAACGTTTCCTTTTGTTTTTGCAGGCGCTGGGCGTGCCACCTTTGGAACCGGATGAGCGTTGAAGTTGAGTTGAGTTGGTAGTGAGGGGTTCGTGGGGCCGGTGACTTCTGATCAGCAGACCAGGAACTCTTTCTCTTGGTGTTTCAGGCGCCCCAAGCAATGGTGGCGATAGCGTTCAACTCTGGAAGGAGAAGGTGCGTGGTATGCCATGGGGCTCCCTTGAGGAGGTGAGTGCAGCAGAAGTAGCGTGCGTCGGCTTAGGTGGGACTTGCGCCAGCGCTGTTCGTGATCTGTGGGTTGTGTTTTTTCCTTTTTTACGTACAGGGGATGAAGAGGAACCGTGCGACTGGAAGCGCATCCCAGTCAAACAATGTGGTTTTCATTACCGACTGTGGCTTTGTGCTGCTGTCGCTCTTGAAGATAAGTTGAGGGCCCAGGGGTGGGTGGGGAGGGGCTGAGCAGAGGAGTCGAGGCTGGGAATGGCAAGTGGTGTTTTGAAGTTAGTGTAGGGGAGAGGGTTGTCTGGGAGCAGCCCCCTTTGGGTGGGTGAAGGAACAGGTTACTTTCCAGTACGATTCCAGCGTGGGCAGGGCAGCTCCAGCTTCGGTGTGTGGGGTCGTGTGTTTTGTGTTGTCAGTCTTTGCTGTCTCAGAGCTTCCTGAGGCCTTGATGGTCCTCTGTGTCCTCACAGAGCAAGTCCCGCATCTTGGGCATCCTCCCGGGAAAGCCTTTCCCGATCATCATGGCGCTGATCAGCAGCGTGTTATTCCCCCCTGAGGGGGACTCATTCCCCGCATCCGTGCGTCCTCAGGTCTCGAAGGCGGTTTCTCGGGCATCCGTCGCTTCGTTCCCTCGCTTTGCAGGCGCATCGCTGTAGGTCTTATTGTCCAAAAGTCTTGGGTTCCAGAGTCCCTCACAGGACAAGTAATATTGAACATCATCCCCATGGTGTTGAACACATTTAGTCATCATCATCATAGTGCCATCTGGATCCTTCTTTTCTTGCATCTTGCAAATTTCTTGATAGGCATCTTTTGTAATCTTCTTTATGAACGAATGAGCATCTCTGGTCATAAATTTTCCACATTTGCAACCTTGTCTCTGCATTCTTAGGTCTTGATGCTAGTCTTCTTGTACATCCGATATGTTATTTTGAAGAGTAATTATTGTAACGGGAAGTGTTCTATGACACTTGACGTCACCATGGGGCCTCCTTGCCTCACCCTTGCATCCCTGTAGATCTTCTTGGCCAACTTCTTGGAGCCCAGAGTAATTCTTTTAGGGAGTTTTCTATTAATGTTTAATCGTGTAGTTTGCAGTGGTGTGTCTTGGGTTGTTCTGTGTTTGTGTGTTTGGCTTGGAGCTGCTCTGCCCAGATTGTAGAGTTGGGGATATTGAAGAGCCATAAGGGTCTCTGGTGATGTTTGCCTTGAGTTTTTAGGCCACAATTTTACAGTGATCTTAGGTGGAGCAGCCATACTCAGGCTGGGTGGGCAGTTGCTTTGATGGTGTTTGAAGGTGATGGGACCCTCATGAGAGGGTCTTTCCTGTGCAGCGCAGGAGATTGACCCTCTCAGTAGTTAACGGTTGTATGTGTATGGGTTTAAAGTTGTGGGGCTGTGTTTATTGATGGCGTGAGGGTAGTAATACTCTAGATGGGTTTCCTAACTGGGATTGAGATGTCTGGAATTGTCTGTCCATTGTTCAGCATTCCAGTGACTTGTGTAACACTTTCTCTCAGATGCAAAGGACAAATATGCGCTTGTGAGAAGAAACGAGGGAGCAGAGTGCAGTCAGGTCAGTCAGTGTGTAGTGCTGGAGGGATTGTGCTTCTGGTAGCTACCTGATTACAGTGTGTGTTTAACTCATTTTGAAGGTAGAAGCAGTAAGCGAAGTGGGATAGTCACTGAAGGTGACTGGGGTGAGGTGAGTGATGACTAGTGGGACCAAAGAGCAGTTATTTTTTGGGTGTGTTGTCGAAGTTCGAAGCATCAGTTGATGTTTATAGGTTCTATTGTAGTCACCATGTGACAACAAGAAAATTGCAGAGGCTGGGTATGCAAATTGCCAAGGTAAAGGAGTAAGAGATGGGAATTGTTGCAGGCAGGGTGCTGTTTGAGGCAGCATCTTGGTACATTCCTTTTGTTTTTTGCAAATATTGTAAGCAGGCTCACTGGGACAAAGCTGCTGACTATAGCAAGTAGTCCGAGACAAGGTCAGTGTCAAAGAGCAGAGAATAACGTGGCTACTCAGTGAAGCAGTTACTTTTTTGCATGAACTTTGTAGGCCACTTTTGGGACCGGATGAGCATTTGAGGTGCGCTGGGGTAGTAGTGAGGATGAACGTGGAGCTGGTGACTTCCTTCAAGTATACCTGTCATTTTGTCTCTTGGTGTAGCTTGGGTTCTACAAACAATGACAGATGCAGTATCTGGCATCGAATGGGTACAGAGCAGGTGAGGGGAAGCCCATGGTGCTAATCACAGAATTACCTCTATTAGAAAAGACCTTCAAGATCATAGAGTCCAACCATTAGCCTTACACTGACAAGAACTTAAACCATATCCCTAAGTGCTATTTCTGTATGACTTGGGGGGTGTCTTTAGGGATGATGAGTCCTTCAAGGGATGGTGAGGGAGGTTGTCGTAGAAGAGGTTTGCCAACCCATAGGATTCTTCCGGATGCTTCCTGCTGGCACTCTGCTTTTTTTTTTTTTTTTTTTTTTTTTTTTTTTTTTTTTTTTTTTTTTTATGAAGACAAGCCTGGTGATTGCAGAAATATACCAGTTACCTGATGTGCCTTTTCTTGAGGAAGGAATCTGATCCCTGGCCTGCTGCAAGCTAAGCTGGGAGACCAGGAACAACTGCCCTTCAGCATGAATATTGATAGAAGATGGGAAGAGAGTCCAAAACAGAAACGCCTCTCAATCAAAGATGTTGCATTTTGGAAACTCCCCATCAGAGCAGATCCCAAAAGAGTCTGTGGAAGTCACCGGCATCAAGACTCTTTCCTCCTTCAAAAAAAAAAAAAAAAAAAAAAGAGAGAGAGAGAAGGTCATTCTCAAGATGGAAGCACAGCACATCTTTCTCAAGTTGATGGTGGCTTTGTGGTTCACAATTGCAGCAGTTGAGATGATGAAAATGCATTCCTCTGCACGTTTTGGTATGTCCAGATGTATTAACAAATCAGAGAGTCCTTTTTGGTAAGTTTATATGCTGCAGCAGTGGGGATTTGTTTGACTCCTGCAGTTTTACCTTCCCTTCTCTCCATCGTCCTCCCAAAATTAAAGCCAAAGAGTTACCACAGATTTTTTTTGTATCATAAATGTAACAAAAGCAGTTGTATAAAGTACAAACTGCATTGTTTAGACGCTGAGAGCCCCATAATGCTTTAGATCTCATATATTACCTAGTTTAGTTAATTATCTATTCTAAATCTTTGAACAGAGAGACAGCTGGATGCTGCAGGTATCTTTTGCTGGTGTTTTGATGGAGTGCTCTGAAGTACTTTGTTTCCCTCTAAATGGGGTATTTCCCTGGGGGTTTGGTAGCATCTCCTTTGGGCAGCTCTCCCTCCCGGTTGTGTAACACACAAAAAATTCCTGGTCAAATTATCCCCGTGTTTGAGATAGAAAATGTAATGGTATCGGTTAGCAGTTGTACAAGTTACATGAATGCAGAAAGGAAGTGAAATACTTGCCTATAGAAGTATTTAAATAGGATACGTATAAACATGTGGACACCTCATGAGCAGATGGTGAATTTATTTTTTTACTTTCAGGAGTCGTTTTTTACTTTCAGCTTTGCTGTCTAAGCAGGATGCGAGGCCGCTACTGTTGCAGTGTGTGTGTGTAGGTGTCTCTTGTGATACAAGTAGAGGAAGCCATACAGGGTTCCTACCCCAGCAATGGAGTAGGGAAGGATGGAAGCTTTTTCTGCGCCCAGCAAGAGCGTTGCTTTGATGTTACGAATGTAATGACAAATCCTGCCTAATAGTCTTCAGAGATGTGCTTTAAGCACTGGAGTTACAGTGGGGAGGGATAAAGGGCTGTGAGGGCTGTCAGGGTGTCTGGTAGAGGTGAGGGGAGAGTGTGGGACCAGGAGGGACAGGGGATATTTTGCTCCAGGGAGTCTGTGTGAGTGTATCAAAGCTGATGTATAAGTTAAAGCAGATATTAGATGTGTAAATGGGTATTTAAATGCTTGCCGGCTTGCTGACAGACACCAGTCCTCCAGCAACCGGAAACAGCATGTGAAGCAGCCAAACACACTCTCTATTTTGGACCTTTAGAAACCAGATGTTCCCTATTACTCAGCTGCACTCTGTTCTTTTTTTGTCCTCCTGTAACCAGAAGCAGCCAGACAGTCAGCTGCTCACTGTTCTCTGTAGTGAAATGAGGCAACCAGGTGCCACTAATTGCCAGGTAGGGGGCATGAGCTTGTGTTAAGCCCACCTGTGCCTGGTTAGGGCGGGCCCCAACTGGGCATGAGCAGGATTAGGGGGCCAATAAAAGGTGAGGCCTGGAGCCCAATCTCAGCTCATTCCTGAGCAAGCCACCAGAGAGGTTAGCCGATTCCGGAGCAGTAGCTCCGAGCCAGGCTAGGCAACCCTGAGGGCAATAGACTCAAGCACTCTTTGGACCTTGGAGCGCTGTGCCCTAAGAGACGTTTGTCTTGCAACAGTTCTCTCTTTTGGTCCTCCAGCAACAAGTTAAGGTGGGGCTTAATGGATAAGAGGTAATGGGGAACTTCTGATTGGACATAAGTTCATTTTTCAGCATGTGGACAGTAAAAGATTGGAATGGTCTCCCAGGAGAAGCGGTAGATTCCCCCACGTTGTAGAAAGTGTTAAGAATCGAATCCATAGTATTATGTAGTGGGATGGACCAGATGGTCTTTGAGGGCCCCTTCCACCACGAGTGATTAAATGAATCTATGAAGTAAGAGAAAATTGACAGGTTTTGGCGAAGATCGGAGGATCTCCCAGATGGTGTGTTTCTACGCTCAGGGGGCGTTGGGGGTTCTTAAATTTTTAACTTTGTTTTAACAGTTTGTCTGATTTCCGGAGACTCATTTGTAGTTTTTCGTAAAAAAAAAAAAAAAAAGATGGCCGACTTCCGGTCACAAAATGGCCGACTTCGGGAGACTCGTTTGTAGTATTCCGCTAAAAAGATGGCCGACTTCCGGAGACTCGTTTTTAGTTTTCCGGTCACAAAAGGGCCGCTTTCCGGTACTATAATGGCCGACTTCCGGAGACTCATTTGTAGTTTTTCGCTAAAAAATGGCCGTTTTCCGGTCACAAAATGGCCGACTTCCGGAGACTCGTTTGTAGTTTTCCGCTAAAAAGAGGGCCGACTTCCGGTAATAAAATGGCCGACTTCCGGAGACTCGTTTGTAGTTTTCCGCTAAAAAGATGGCCGACTTCCGGTAATAAAATGGCCGACTTCCGGAGACTCGTTTGTAGTTTTCCGCTAAAAAGAGGGCCGACTTCCGGTAATAAAATGGCCGACTGCCGGAGACTCGTTTGTAGTTTTTCGCTAAAAAATGGCCGAGTTCCGGTAACAAAACGGCCGACTTCCGGAGACTCGTTTGTAGTTTTCCGCTAACAAGATGGCCGACTTCCGGAGACTCTATTGTAGTTTTCCGGTCACAAAATGGCCGACTTCCGGAGACTCGTTTGTAGTTTTCCGGTCACAAAATGGCCGACTTCCGGTAACAAAATGGCCGACTTCCGGAGACTCGTTTGTAGTTTTTTGCTAAAAAGATGGCCGACTTCCGGTCACAAAATGGCCGACTTCCGGAGACTCGTTTGTAGTTTTTTGCTAAAAAGATGGCCGACTTCCGGTCACAAAATGGCCGACTTCCGGAGACTCGTTTGTAGTTTTCCGCTAAAAAGATAGCCAACTTCCGGTCACAAAATGGCCGACTTCCGGAGACTCGTTTGTAGTTTTTCGCTTAAAAAATGGCCGACTTCCGGTCACAAAATGGCCGACTTCCGGAGACTAATTTGTAGTTTTTCGCTCAAAAGATGCCCGACTGCCGGTCAATGGTTTTGTATGTTCTTCTATTCAGTGCGCGGCAGTGGGTATTGGGGTGTTCAGTTCTTAGCACGCATCGGATTGTTTCGTTTTTGGAGACAGCGCATCTGACGCGTAGGACCAATCGTAACCCTGTTATGTGAGGTAACAAGGGAAAAGTGTGAGTTTGCAGAAGTGAACAGCAGGCTTATTTGGAGATAACGGAAGAGGCTTAACAAAAGGTTTTGGATTTATGATCCTCACGAATAAGAGGAGATCTCAAACAAATCTGTAAACCGGTTACACAGAACTTGGAGCCCAGGGGAGAAAATTACCAGAAGCAGACAACAACCCCACTTTGAGAGTTATTAGTGTTATAAATGACTGGGACTCAATATTCTGTTTATAGTTTAATAAATAAAATTGCAATAAGCAAAACAGCGCTGGGTGCGTGGGGAGTCTCCGCTCCACTCGCACACGTGCCTTCAAGTTTAATCTTTTGTCTTACATTCCATACCTTAATATTCATAACTATTCTAATACATATTCATGACTGTTCTAGAACAGGCTGGATTACGTTTATTAGTTCTTGGAAGAGGCGGCCTTCAAAGGCACGTGCCCACTTTATCTCTGAGGGTCTTTTTGACCCCCATCTGGTGGTCGTTGGATGAAGTCAGCGTCTGCCTCAGTTTCCCCTCTCGTTACCCCTCGATTCCGCACACGCGCTCCTTCGCTCTTTCCTGTGCAACGCTCTGCAGTCAGCAGTAAAACCACCTCAAATTCAATGCTATGTGGTGAGCAGCCAAATCAGCTTAGATTAGCACAACAGGATATACATTGTAGTGTTTTCAGGGTACAGAAACTGTGGATCTCTTGTTTCTTGTTCCCTTAAGCTTTGTAGTTACACAAAGAACAGTTATATTTCATTTTAACGAATTCCTACGTTTGCATATTTCACAATGGTGAAGACATATGTTATTAGAACTCTCCAAGTTGGGTTAGCAAACACTTTATAATTATTTAACATGAATTCACAAACACATTTATTACATTAGCACATCTTTGGGCTGCGCTAGAACTAGAACAACTCACGGTAGGACATAAAGTGGCTCTGTCTGCCATAATTCCTATCATGCAATGGGTCAAATATATTCAAGATAGAGCCAAAGTGGGAGGCTATGGTGTGGCTGCCTTCCACTAGCAGCTAGCCACTGCTCCCCATGAATAATCAAGAAGTAAACCCCGATTTTGCACTCAAAAATGAATCTTTAATGAGGTTTGGAAAAAACTTGGATCTATTAACTCATCCTGAGACAGAGCACATTTGGTTTACTGGGAGATCAGCTAAGTATGTAGGAGGAAAAAGGTTTGTGAAAGCAGTAGCTTACCCTCCCCATTCTGAGAATTTTTTTTCAAACCACGAGAGAGTGCAAAAGCAGCCAATATACTGAACTGTCCGGGTAGATATTTTAGGTAACCACCAGTAACATGTCTAGGGAAGATAGTTTAGGCAGCCTTACGATCTGTGACTTGGGCCCCAGCCAGGCCCCGGTTTCAGATGAGTTGCTGTGTTTTGCTTTGACTTTGCTATCGCACTTCGGTTTTGTTGTTTATTTCTGCACTTGTTCTCTTATAATTTAATACATCAGTAAATATAAACTAACTTCTTTATTTGGGTGCCTGTGTCTTTTGCGCTGACCCCGCCCATCTGGCGAAGTATCATATTAAATAGTAGACATATATAGACCTCAGGACAGTCTCAACTGTCCTCGAAATCTAGTGAAACCAATGCCACGTGAAACACCAAGGACAGACTAATAGAAAAGCACCGCAGCAAGCCCCTCCCCCCTCGAGAGCCAGATAAGTCCACAGGACATGTAGACGGCAAAATGAAAGCTGAATTTCAGGAACTAGAGTTCCATATGGAGACCAGGAAGCAAACGGATCAATTTATTTGGAGATGGCAGCAAACCATCAGAACTTCAGGTTCAGATGAAACAACCAGTGAAATCAAAGGCACATGCAGAAGAGCCAAGAGATCAATCACCCTGGGGTAAGATGCATTTTAAAGAAACCCTTTATACAACAGGACGGGTGCACATCATGCAGACAGGTAGCGAGGTATTAAAAGGCAGAGATAAAATACACCAGCTCTGGGGCAGAGGGAGAGTATGAACTCCGCTTTACTGCCAGGGGCAAAGACCACATCCAGCCACACCCAGGGTCCTCTCCGAGGAAACGTTCAGAAAGGGACGGGGGTCCGGTCTCCCCCTCAAGACTCTGCCAGAGGGTCTTCCCGGACTCTTCTTCAACATTATTGCCCATCAGAGCCCTCTCATTCAGGGCACCGCTCCTTACGAGACCATCCTCACGCCGCCCCACACCCTTCGATCTCTGCGGTGCTCTTTTTAGCTCTCTTACTGAGACAGAATCCTTCTTCAGGCTCTCTTTGCACCCCAGAACCCTTTCTTCATTTGTTGTGATCTTAGACATCTGTTCAGTCCCTCAGCCCCCGAGGACATCCGTACATCAACTGAACACATACGGTTTTCCCTCGTGTCCCAGAGCCGCCTTTTACCTCTCTCACAGCACCCTTCTCTCACCACCACACCTCCGGAGGCCAACCTCCCGCCCCCCTCTCGGCGTCCCACAGCCACCTTCCGGCTCCGTTGCGCATTTTACTCCTTTTTCACTCCACGAGAAGCTCTTCTGATGCCCTCTGTCATTCGGTTCCCAACATCCCAGGGACACCTGTACTCTATTAAAATCCCCTCTAGACTGCTGATTGTGCCCCTCAGCTTTCTTCGGTGTCTTCGATCCAAAAATGACCCCTCTAACAGAATGCTGCCTTCCAGCTTGCCTTTAGTGCACTTTTAGCTTTGTTGCAGAGCTCTCACCCCTCTGAGTCTTTCAGGAGACTTTGTGAGTCCGTATTTGTGACCCACCCCACTTGTTCTTTCCTCTTTTCTGTCTAATACAAGCCTCCAATGACCTTTACACTGTTAAGGTTCCCTTTGGGCTGAATTCTTACCTGGTCATGTCGCTGAAGTAACAGAGAAAAAACCCCAAATTCCTCAGCCGGCATCACGGAGTTTCTCTGCTCGTCCCGCAAAGTGAAGAAAGAGGAGAAAACTGACTGCTTCTCCTCTGGCTGCTTTTATACCTCCTGGTAATTGCCACCTCCCCTTTCCCAGGGGATTGTGGGAAAAGCTGTGGGCGGTGCCTGTGGTATATAAGCCGCAGCCTTTGGCTAGGGGCTTCAGTCAGCTCTTGGGCTTCTCTGAGGTCAGAGCTCTCCTACTCCTGGAGCTGACTGCAGCTGTTGAGCTGTCTGGGCTGTTTGGGAAGACTCTTTCAGGTAAGAGCTTTAACTTATGGGGGGTTTAGAGCTCTTTATAGCAAGAATATGCTTGCATGCAAATTTTTTTTTTTCTATTTGTTACTTTTTTTTTTATTCTACTTATTACTTTTTTTTTTTTTTTTTTTTTTTTTTTTTTTTTTTTTTAATGCAGTCGTTGAAGAGGAACCTTAAAACTGCAGGAACATGCTAGTCAGAAAACGTGGTTTTGTTGCTGGACATAAATTTAGACCCACAGGCCTCTGAAAGCTAAGTACAGAAACTTGGTTGCAGAGGGGCTGAGGCTTGGAGTTACAGGAGGGATTTTGAAGATGGCATCTGGGAGAGGGCTGTCTACAATCAGCCCCCTTTGAGTGGGTGAACAGAGCATGTTAGTTTCCAGCACAATGCTAGGGTGGGCAGGGCAGCTCCAGCCTTGGTGTGTGGGGTTGTGTATCTGGTGTTGTCTGTCTTTGTCTTAGAGCTTCCTCCAGTCTTGATGGTCTTCTGCGTGTCCTCGCAGAGCAAGTCTCGCATCTTGGGCATCATCCCTGCAAAGCCTTTCCTGATCAGCACGGTACTGATCAGCAGCGTGTTATTCTGCACAATGAGTCTAAATTGCAGATCGGTCTCTTGACTTGGAAGTTTCTTGACGGTTGTCTTCCGCAATGTCGTTCTCATTGCATTGTCATCTGATCTCTGTCCACCCAGTTTCCCTGAGGGGGACTCATTCCCCGCATCCTTGCATCCTCAGGTCTTGAAGGCGGCTTCCCGGGCATCCGTCGCTTCATTCCCTCGCTTTGCAGACGCATCGCCGTAGGTCTTACTGCCCAAAAGCCTTGGATTCCAGAGTCCCTCTTCTTGCTGCGAGTTTTATCTTGAGCTCAGGTCTTGTGACTCACACGGCTGTGTCTTTGGTCAGTCTGTGCCTGTGAGTGTTTGGCTTGGAGCTGCCCTGCCCGCTGGGTAGGATCAGGGGCCACAGAAGCACCACAACCTGACCGACTCGGTGTTGAGCGGCGTTGCGGTAACTTGCGTAATCCTGTTTTTTCAGATCCCGCAAGTCAAGGATGAGCAAGAAATGGATGGAGGAGGAGACAAGGGAACCAGCTGAAGGTTAGTCAGGGTGTGCAGTTGGTGGCAAGCTGCCTCCCTTGGCTACCTGACCACATTATGGTTTGTTGTCATTTTGAAGGCGGAAGCGGCGAGCGAAGCGGGGTACGGACACCAGAGGTGGCTGTGGCAAGGTGAGCAATGGCCGGTGGGCTGGAGGAGCAGTTATTCTCAGGTGTTGTATTATTGGTTGGTCATGAGAATCCCTTTTTGTTTTGTGGTGGTTTGTTTTTTTTTTTTTTTTTTCAGGTGCTCTCCTAACCTCATCGTGGTACCCCAAAGAGATGGCAGACAGATGGGCGAGGGGCAAAGGTAATGGAGCAGGAGATAGATGTCACAGTGGCCTGGGTGTTGTTGGAGGCAATATCTCAGCGTGTGCCTTTTGCCTTGACTTTTGCAGGTGTCACACACAGTGCCGGAGTGACAAAGCCATGTCTTGAGGAACAGTTGGAGAAGGTGAGATGGCTGTGTGCGGAGTCGTTCACGTGTTTTATATCGACTTGGTTAAATGTTTCCTCTTTTTTTGCAGGCGGTGTGCCTCCTACTGTTGAGAACAGATGACTCTTAAAGGTGAGGTGGTACAGGGGGGGTTCATGGAGCTCGTGTTGATCAATCATCAGAACAGTAACTCTCTCTTGTTCTTTTTAGGTGCCCAAAGCAGTGGTGTAGACAGGATTGAACTCTGGATCAAGAAGGGGAGAAGAATGCTGTGGGACTCTTCTGAGGCCTCTTTTTTGTAGTGTAAGTGTTTGGAGACGGCTGAAGCGGTCCTAACTGGTGACATGGATTCTGATTTTTTCCTTTTTTTTTTTTTTTTTTCTGATTGCAGATGGTGAACAGGAATGTGTGTGCTGAAGGAACGTGCCTGTCACGGAGCGGTGTTTGCTGCTGGACATAGATTCTGAATCCCAGCTCTCGGAAAGATAAGTCGAGGGACTGAATTGGTGGGGGGTTGAGGTTGGGAGTTGCCGGAGGGATTTTGAAGTTTGCTTTCTGGGAGAGGGCTGTCTGGGAGTAGCCCCCTTTGCGTGGATAAGCGGAGCGAGTTAGTTTCCAGCACGATGCTAGTGTGGGCAGGGCAGCTCCAGCCTCGGTGTCTGGGGTTGTGTGTTTTGTGTTGTCCGTCTTCGTCTTGGCGCTTCCTCAGGCCTTGATGGTCTTCTGTATGTCCTCACAGAACAAATCCTGCATCTTGGGCATCATCCCTGGAAAGCATTTCCTGGTCAGCAGCATCTTTTTCTTGTGTGACAGATGTAAACCATAGATTGGTCTTTCATCTTGGAAGTTTCTTGATGGTCATCTTCTGAAACATCATTGCCACCTGCATCAGCATCTCTGGTCTTAGATTTTCCCAGAGTGGGAATCGATCGACACGTCCTTGTGTCCTCAGGTCTTGAAGTCTATGTTTTTTGGCATGCATCGCTTCATCTCCTAGCTTCGCAGTCACATCGCCGTAGGTCTTCTTGCCAAGCAGTCTTGGATGCCGGAGATACGCTTCTTGCTTGGTGGTCTCTTGACATAGTCTCATGGTTTGCAGGGTTGTGTCTTGAGTTTGAGTATTTGGTTTGGAGCTGCCCTGCCTGGAGTTGTAGGGTCAGGGTTTGTTGGAAGAGCCCTAAGGGAATATTCCAGCTGTTGAGCAGCATTTCAGTGACTTGCATAATACTGTTTTTCAGATGCCGTGTGACAAAGACGAGCAGAAAAAGGCTGGAGGAGGCGAGAAAGATGCCACCTGAAGGTTAGTCAGTGTTTGGTGGTGGTGGGGAGATCCTTTCAACATTTATTAGAATCCCTGAGATTAATTTGATTTATTTCTTACAGATGCAGAAGTCCAGGACGTGGAACAAAAAGCAAAGCAGGTGGGTAGCTGAATGTCATAGCAAGGCTTGGTAAAGTCTGTCACAGGGCAGGTGGATGCAGTTGCTCTGAGTAGCATTAATGGATTTTTTTTTTTTTTTTTTTTTTTTTAGGTTGCAAAGCTGTGTAGAGCAGGCAGTTCATCTCAATGGGACATGACCTTTGGAAGGTGAGCACTGTGAAATTGCCTGCTGGAAGTGTTAAATGTTATGAGTAGTATTGAAGTAAAAAACATTACCTGTGTATTTTTTCAGGTGGTGCCTCGGTATCCAGTTCAGACTAACATGCCTGAGGGGCATCTGGCAAAGGATTAAGGTAAAGGAGATTGGGCAATTCTCTGGGAGGGTTTTGTTAGAAGCAGCAGTATATTACAAATTGCCTTGCTCTTTTCAGGTGCCCTGTAGAGCCATTGAGGTGTCAGGAAGTACACCCATCACCTACTTAAGAAGGTGAGATGCTAGTAAGCTCTTTCAGTAAGATCAAAGTCCTTGACCACTTGCTAAAGCATTTGCCATTTTTTTTTTTTTTTTTTTTTTTTTTTTTTTTTTTTTTTTTGCAGATGCTGTCCTGGCCATTGTTGGACTTGGCTGAGCATTTGAGGTGAGGTGGAGCGGTGGGAATGACGAGGATCATTTTACGGAGCAGAACAGTAATTTTGTCTCTCGGTCTTCTAGGTGACAGAAGCACGGCGTCTCCGATGAGCGTGTTGTCTGAGGAGGGCGTGCTGTGGGACAGTCAGTGCCGGTAGACAGGACGCCCTAGGATTCTGCACGGTTTACGGAGAACCGTCTTCGGGGAGACCATCCGAACCTGCACCTTTTCGTCTAGCAAACCGTGTTTCCACGGCAGCGCTATGTTGTATTTCATCTGTGCCTCCTTCAGGTTTTCAGTCTCAAAGCCCATCAGGTAACAAATGTGTCGTTCTGGTGTTTGGTTTTGTAGGGCTCTGTATCTGCTGTTTGGCAGTATACTGACTTTGTACTGTAGGTTTCCAGATATACATTGTATGCGTGATTTAGTTCTCAGTGCCTTGCAATGCTTTGTAATTGAATTGCCATGGCTTTGTGGCCACGTGCCACAAAGGTGCTAGGTTCTGTGTCTTCAGTCCCTCCTTGTATTTCTGTATTAGAACATTTACTGCATTGCTCACGTTGGTGTCGCGCCGTACTTGACCTGGTGTCGCGCCGTACTTGACCTGGTGTCGCGCCGTACTTGACCTGGTGTCGCGCCGTACTTGACCTGGTGTCGCGCCGTACTTGACCTGGTGTCGCGCCGTACTTGACCTGGTGTCGCGCCGTACTTGACCTGGTGTCTGAGTTGTTACACTATTTTTTTACTCAAGTGCACCAAAATAGGCTGTATTACTGTCTGTGGTTCCATTGGTGTTTTCCATGTGCGGTTGTGTTGTTCTGTGAAGCCTTATGTGTGTGTTAGGGTGGCTTTGTTACAGCATGTTGTACTGTATTAGATTACAGTGCCCTACATTTGAGTGCTTATTTGAGTTTTTATTGCACTGTATTGCTATGTAATGTAACGGCGTTTGAGTCTGTAGCGCGCTACATTTGCCTGTATGGGACTGTATTAGTGTGCCAGTGAGCGTATAGCATTGTAGGGGACTAGGTACACGACCTGGTGTTGCAATGTACGTGAAGGATCGATTTTGCATAGCTTTTTATTTGAATATATACTTGTACTGCCTTACTTCATTGTTTGACTTTGTACAGCCCTACTTTAGAGCGGTAGATTTAGTCTGTAGTGGCTTTTGTTTGACTTTGCGATGCCTTGCAGTTTAATCCTAATTTGAGTCTGTGCTGAAATTGAGTTTGTGTAGTTGTAGTACTTGACGGAGTCATTGAAGTATTTGCCTGTAAGTAGTCTGTAATGCAGACTTAAGCAGAAGTCTGTAATGCCTTCTTTGTCTGTCTTTGTGTATAGTCCTGAATATTTGTTTACCTCCCCGTTGGACTCTGTACTTGAATACGTACTGTATTTTCAATAACAGTTTTTGACTGCATTGTGAGCGTACTCGTGCGTGTAATGCGACGGAACTGGCTGTAATTGACCGAGTATAGCATTGTAACAATCTAGTGGTATGCATTGCCGCTGCACGTGTATTGATTTGTAATGATGTATGTGTATTGCCTTGAAACCAACTGTGTACTGCCTTGTAGTGATGTACTTGAAGCTTGGACCTGGGTGTGGGTAGCCTTGGACCTGGGTGTGGGTAGCCTTGGACCTGGGTGTGGGTAGCCTTGGACCTGGGTGTGGGTAGCCTTGTACCTGTGTGTTGCCTTGTACCTGTGTGTTGCCTTGTACCTGTGTGTTGCCTTGTACCTGTGTGTTGCCTTGTACCTGTGTGTTGCCTTGTACCTGTGTGTTGCCTTGTACCTGTGTGTTGCCTTGTACCTGTGTGTTGCCTTGTACCTGTGTGTTGCCTTGTACCTGTGTGTTGCCTTGTACCTGTGTGTTGCCTTGTACCTGTGTGTTGCCTTGTACCTGTGTGTTGCCTTGTACCTGTGTGTTGCCTTGTACCTGTGTGTTGCCTTGTACCTGTGTGTTGCCTTGTACCTGTGTGTTGCCTTGTACCTGTGTGTTGCCTTGTACCTGTGTGTTGCCTTGTACCTGTGTGTTGCCTTGTACCTGTGTGTTGCCTTGTACCTGTGTGTTGCCTTGTACCTGTGTGTTGCCTTGTACCTGTGTGTTGCCTTGTACCTGTGTGTTGCCTTGTACCTGTGTGTTGCCTTGTACCTGTGTGTGTGTACTGCTGTACTTGTATTGCCTTAATTGAGTGTCTGTTGCTTTGTACTGAAGTACTTTTATTGCCTTATACCTGAAAGTGTATTGCCTTGTATGGAAATGTGTATTGCCTTGTATGGAAATGTGTATTGCCTTGTATGGAAATGTGTATTGCCTTGTATGGAAATGTGTATTGCCTTAATTGAGTGTCTGTTGCTTTGTACCTTTTATTGCCTTGTATTGAAATGTGTATTGGCTTGTATTGAAATGTGTATTGGCTTGTATTGAAATGTGTATTGGCTTGTATTGAAAGGTGAGTTGGCTTGTATTGAAATGTGTATTGGCTTGTATTGAAAGGTGAGTTGCCTTGCCTTGTATTGAAAGGTGAGTTGCCTTGCCTTGTATTGAAAGGTGAGTTGCCTTGCCTTGTATTGAAAGGTGAGTTGCCTTGCCTTGTATTGAAAGGTGAGTTGCCTTGCCTTGTATTGAAAGGTGAGTTGCCTTGCCTTGTATTGAAAGGTGAGTTGCCTTGCCTTGTATTGAAAGGTGAGTTGCCTTGCCTTGTATTGAAAGGTGAGTTGCCTTGCCTTGTATTGAAAGGTGAGTTGCCTTGCCTTGTATTGAAAAAGGTGAGTTGCCTTGCCTTGTATTGAAAGGTGAGTTGCCTTGCCTTGTATTGAAAGGTGAGTTGCCTTGCCTTGTATTGAAAGGTGAGTTGCCTTAATTGAGTGTCTGTTGCTTTGTACTGATGTACTTTTATTGCCTTATACCTGAAAGTGTATTGCCTTGTATTGAAATGTGTATTGCCTTGTATTGAAATGTGTATTGCCTTAATTGAGTGTCTGTTGCTTTGTACTGATGTACTTTTATTGCCTTATACCTGAAAGTGTGTTGCCTTGTCCTGGAATGTGTATTGCCTTGTCCTGGAATGTGTATTGCCTTGTCCTGGAATGTGTATTGCCTTGTATTGAAATGTGTATTGCCTAATTGAGTGTCTGTTGCTTTGTACTGATGTACTTTTATTGCCTTGTATTGAAATGTGTATTGCCTTGTATTGAAATGTGTATTGCCTTGTATTGAAATGTGTATTGCCTTGTATTGAAATGTGTATTGCCTTGTATTGAAATGTGTATTGCCTTGTATTGAAATGTGTATTGCCTTGTATTGAAATGTGTATTGCCTTGTACTGAAATGTGAATTGCCTTGTACTGAAATGTGAATTGCCTTGTACTGAAATGTGAATTGCCTTGTATTGAAATGTGAATTGCCTTGTATTGAAATGTGCATTGCCTTAATTGAGTGTCTGTTGCTTTGTACTGATGTACTTTTATTGCCTTATACCTGAAAGTGTATTGCCTTGTATTGAAATGTGTATTGCCTTGTATTGAAATGTGTATTGCCTTGTATTGAAATGTGTATTGCCTTAATTGAGTGTCTGTTGCTTTGTACTGATGTACTTTTATTGCCTTATACCTGAAAGTGTGTTGCCTTGTCCTGGAATGTGTATTGCCTTGTCCTGGAATGTGTATTGCCTTGTCCTGGAATGTGTATTGCCTTGTCCTGGAATGTGTATTGCCTTGTCCTGGAATGTGTATTGCCTTGTCCTGGAATGTGTATTGCCTTGTATTGAAATGTGTATTGCCTAATTGAGTGTCTGTTGCTTTGTACTGATGTACTTTTATTGCCTTGTATTGAAATGTGTATTGCCTTGTATTGAAATGTGTATTGCCTTGTATTGAAATGTGTATTGCCTTGTATTGAAATGTGTATTGCCTTGTATTGAAATGTGTATTGCCTTGTATTGAAATGTGTATTGCCTTGTAATTTTTTTATTTTTTAAATGTAGTTCTTAATCATTTATTGTGCTATAGTGGTAGCTGCAGGTTCTTGCAGGGTAGATGGCTTGGTTTTTGTGGGCTAGCTTGCTTGTATCATAGTGATTTAGGTGTAGCCTGTGCTTGTACATTGTATGTTGAGGTAACCATTGTTTCCTTTTCAGGTACTTAAAAAAAAATACTTAGAATAAAAAAGCCCCAGCTGGGGGATTTTTTTTTCGCTCCCCCGGCTGGGGTTTTTTTTCCCGGGTCCCGGTCGGTCTGCGAGGCGATGTTCATCGCCTATGTTTGGATGCAGAAAGGCCTGGGACCTGGGTTTTGGCAGGCAGGATGATTTTGGAGGCTTCCAGGAGCACAGCTCCTGAGGAGCACGGTGGATGAAGGGTGTAGGCGGATAGAAGCGGTGAAACTATAGCTGGTAGCTGAGAGCTGGTAGTGGCTTGTGCAGCAGTGGAATGAGGGCCGAGGAATTTTGTTGGCAGTGTTGTGTAATAATAATAGGCTTGGGGGGTAGGTGTTGTCTGTGCGTATATGTGGAGGTAACCATTGTTTCCTTTACAGGTACTTAAAAAAAAATACTTAGAATAAAAAAGCCCCAGCTGGGGGATTTTTTTTTCGCTCCCCCAGCTGGGGTTTTTTTTCCCGGGTCCCGGTCGGTCTGCGAGGCGATGTTCATCGCCTATGTTTGGATGCAGAAAGGCCTGGGACCTGGGTTTTGGCAGGCAGGATGATTTAGGAGGCCTCCCGGAGCACAGCTCCTGGGGAGCATTGTGGATTCATGGCAGAAGTGAGTACCAACGATAGTAAAATGTAATTGGGATCTTTGCAGGAGAGGATGGCATAGTTGTGTCAGAGGGGTAGTTTGGAGAATTGAAAGGCAACACTGAGATAGGACCCTTCACAACATCTGCCTGGCTTACTTAGTTATTTCTGTAAGTCACTTGTTTAGAGAAGGGGCATTTTTTCTGGTTTTGTGTACTGTGTCATTTCCTCGGTTAGGTACCAATAAAACTCAAATAAGTCTGTGTTTTGCCATGCTGTGTCTCGTGTCATTGTTTCCTTGGTTAGGTATCAATAAAACTTGAATAAATCTGTGTTTTGCTATGCAATGCCTCGTGTCATTGTATCCTTGGTTAGGGACCAATAAAACTTGAATAAAGCTGTGTTTTGCCTTGCTGTGTCTCGTGTCATTGTTATCTCAGTTAGGGACCAATAAAACTTGAATAAAGCTGTGTTTTGCTTTGCTGTGTCCTGTCTCATTATTTCTTAAGGTAGGTTTTGTATGTTGTCTCCTTGTAGTGACTGGATTGGCTGTGTATGTCTGTGTTGGTGTGTCTGTGTCTGCCTGTGTCAAATTCTATTTGTCTCTCTCTTCTGTCTTGAGTTGGCCAACTCGTTCTCTACTGTCCACTTTGTTCCTGTGTCTCCCTCTTCTACTGTCTGTTCATGTCTTCTACTGTCTTTCTCTTTCTCTCTTCTATTGTCTTAAATCTACTGTCATTCT